>NW_022436956.1:24140038-24276452 GCF_009761245.1 Sapajus apella | reverse complement strand
CCAAAAGCATTGACAACAAAAGCCAAAATAGACAAATGGGACCTAATCAAACTCCACAGCTTCTGCACAGCAAAAGAAACAATCATTAGAGTGAATCGGCAACCAACAGATTGGGAAAAAATTTTTGCAGTTTACCCATCTGACAAAGGGCTGATATCCAAAATTTACAAAGAACTAAAGCAGATTTACAAGAAAAAAACTAACAAGCCCATTCAAAAGTGGGCAAAGGATATGAACAGACACTTCTCAAAAGAAGACATACGTGAGGCCAACAAACATATGAAAAAATGCTCATCATCACTGGTCATCAGAGAAATGCAAATCAAAACTACACTGAGATACCATCTCACGCCGGTTAGAATGGCGATCATTAAAAAATCTGGAGACAACAGATGCTGGAGAGGATGTGGAGAAATAGGAACACTTTTGCACTGTTGGTGGGAGTGTAAATTAGTGCAACCATTGTGGAAGACAGTGTGGCGATTCCTCAAGGACCTAGAAATAGAAATTCCATTTGACCCAGCAATCCCATTACTGGGTATATATCCAAAGGATTACAAATCGTTCTACTATAAGGACACGTGTACACGAATGTTCATTGCAGCACTGTTTACAATAGCAAAGACCTGGAACCAACCCAAATGCCCATCGACGATAGACTGGATAGGGAAAATGTGGCACATATACACCATGGAATATTATGCAGCCATCAGAAACGATGAGTTTGGGTCCTTTGTAGGGACATGGATGAACCTGGAAACCATCATTCTCAGCAAACTGACAGAAGAGCAGAAGATCAAACACCGCATGTTCTCACTCATAGGCGGGTGTTGAACAATGAGAACACATGGACACAGGGAGGGGAGCACTACACACTGGGGTCAGTTGGGGGGAAATAGGGGAGGGAGGGTGGGGGGTGGGAAGCTGGGGAGAGATAGCAAGGGGAGAAATGCCAGATGTAGGTGATGGGGAGGAAGGCAGCAAATCACACTGCCACGTGTGTTCCTATGCAACAATTTTGCATGTTCTTCACATGTACCCCAAAATGTAAAATGCAATAAAATAAATAAATGGGAAAAAAAAATGTCCCAAATGCCTAAATTAAAAAAATTATTCTTTTAAAACCAAAAAAAAAAAAAAAGAAATAGATTCATGTATAATTCTCCAGAAATTTCTATGCATGTGCAAGCATATAAAGGATATCGTATATATTTTTTATCATTGTACTCAAATGCACTCATTTTATACGTGCTGTTCTGCAACTGCTTTTTTAAAACTATCAATCAATCTAAGAGATATTTACACATAAGCACTTCATTTTTTAACTGCCATATGAAACTCTTTTGTCTGAGTTTATCATAATGTAACCATTCTTCTTTCATTGCACATTTAGGTTGTTTGCAAAATGTTGCTATTAAAAAGAGTGCTGAACACAGCATTTTTATGCTTATAATTTTATACTGTTAATATTGCCAAATTCCCCTGTCACATTCCCCCTAGCTGATGGTAGGTATTAACTGATGCTTTAATTTTTCCTAATCTGAAGGTACAAATGATATCTCATCAGGAAAATTTTATTTATTCAATTATGAGCAATATAATCATCTTTTTATGTTTTAAGGGGGTATTCTTTTACTTTTTCTGTATGAATTGCCTTTTCATACCCTTCCTCATTTTTCTATTGAGTTGTTGGTCTTGCTAACATGTAAATTAATGTTAATATGTAAAACTCCAGATATTAAGGAAATTCACCTTTTGCCAGTGATGAGTGTTGTAAATATTCAATGCCCATCAGTGATAGACTAGACAAGGAAAATGTGGTACATATACACCATGGTATACTATGCAGCCACAAAGAAGGATGAGTTCATGTCCTTTTTAGGGACATGGTTGAATCTGGAAACCATCATTCTCAGCAAACTGACACAAGAACAGAAAACCAAACACTGCATGTTCTCATTCATAGGCAGGTGCTGAACAATGAGAACACATTGGCACAGGGAGGGGAACATCACACACTGGGATCTGTTGGGGAGTGGGGGGCTAGGGGAGGGACAATGGTGGGTGAGGAGGTTGAGGAGGGATAACATTGGGAGAAATGCCTGATGTAGGTGACAGGGGGATGGAGGCAGCAAACCACCATGGCATGTGTATACCTATGCAACAATACTGCAAGATCTGGACATGTACCCCAGAACTTAAAGTATAATAAAAAATATCCCTCCTGATTCGTTACGTGTCTGAATCTATTTCTGGTGGGTTTTGCCATATTAAAGTTTAAATTCTTTATCAAGTGAAATTCATAGATTAGGGTTTTTATGTCATACTTAGAATGTCACTGCTGCCAGATTATGTTTTAAATATTTCATCTTCTCCCTTAGTTACTTCATAGTTTCATTTTCTAAACTTAAATCTTTGACCAATCAGGAATTTATTTTCGGTGGAAGAAATGAAGTAGGAAGAGGAATTCGGCATTACGTTTTCTGCATAGCCAGCCAGTCATCTCAACTCCATTAATGGGCTTCCTTCACAAGTGTGTTTTTGTCTGTTTCTAGACTCTTTATTCCATTCCACTGATCTGCCTATCTACACTTGTGACAGCATCAAATTTTATAAATTATTGGAGATATTTTAGTAATTTAGGGCCATTCCATTTTTTGTGCTCCTTTTTTTTTTTTATAATAAATATTCTGGCTATATCCACATGGTAAGTTTTTCTTTTGAATGTTAAGATCAGCTTGCAAGTTCTAAAAAAATGCCTGTTAGTACTTTGCTTGTGATAAAATTGTAGTTATACACTAATTTAGGAAGCATTATGATCCTTAAAATAGGAAGTGGACCTATACAAATATAATGTTTTCTTTATTTAAAGCTTCTATTGGTTTTCAGCAAAGATTTCTTCCTGAAGGTTGTTTTTTTATATGCCTTGCATGCTTTCTTTTTAAGTTTATTTCTAGAAATATTTCTTAATAGAAATTAAAAATAAAATCTTTTCCATATTTTTCCTCTCATTTTATATATTATTTTATATCAGTTTTGAACCACCATAGAGTTATAACCATTTTATGCAGAAGGATACATAGGTGTTTTGTTCCTGATTTCTTGCATACTTGAAAAATTCTACCTGCTGTCTTTACACTTGAAAGAAAATCTGAGTCACTCATTATTTCCTAGTACTGAATATGGAGGAAATATCAGTTTTCCCCACAGGTGAATTTTTGTGTGTGAGAGATGAGGAATGCTGAATTTCATTGAATTCTTTTATTATTCTTGAAGTCTGCAAACTTTATTGGGATATATCTTAGAGCTTGGTTGTTCTATATCACTATTTTTCTCTGAGATGTACCATTTTAATATGTATACATTATAGATTTCTGTTATTTATTGCATGATAATTTTCTTTTCAGGTATTTTTGAATTTTTTTGTTCTAATTGTCCTGTTCTTACTTTTCCCTAACTGTAATTCAAAATTTGATCTCTTTAGTCTGTCTTCTACTGGCATACCAGTAATTTACTGGTAATTATTTTTATCTCATGATTTAATAATATTCTTTGATTCATATGTTTTTGTTTCAAGTCAGTCCTCTATGTAGTTACGTTTTTCAATTAGTGTCTAATATTTTGCTATTTTGAATATTTGATGGCTTTAATTCTTTCTTCAACTTGTCTCCTGAACTTTTCTTGCTCACTATTCACTAATTATCTTGCCCTACTTTCTCTTCCTTATTCTTTTTCTTTTTTTTTAACTTTTTTGAAATTTTCTTCAAAAGAGTACATTTCCTTCTACCTAGTTGATGATGCTCATTCAAAAGTGAAATTTGCTTATTAGGTGAAATAGTCATTTTTGGAAAGTTGTTCTTTATATTTGTGTTTGATCTATTTCTTTTTTCCTTTTCTGTTATGTAAGGAGAGGTCCCATGCTGGTTTGTTCCCGATAATCGGTCTCCCTTCCATGGATGCCAATCCATGCGGGAAAGCTATTTACTAGAGAATAATTTGGGGAAGCGTGGGAGGCAGGGAGATGGGCTGGTTGGCAGCTTCGATTCAGGTGCAGTCCCTCACAATGCCTTCCCACTCAATACACTGCCACCTCTGCCTGGGAATTCCTCTATGCAGCTTTTGATGTGGTCCCTTTGGGGTAAAAATAAGAAAAGAATAATGTACAGTGAAGCCTTCTACATTAAAAATGCTCTATGTAGTGATTTATCTTATTTGAACTGGTTTTGATCAAGAGCAGCAAACTTTTTGTCATTTGTTTGTTGTTTTCTTCCTGCCATACTTCCAGTTACCTGTGCAGTGCCTCCCTCTCTGTTCCTTCTGCCATCCTGCAATGTGGAAAGGATGGTGCTCCTGGGGTCCTCTCACACCCATAGGTTTTCAAAGTTTGTGTCTGTGATCATTATATGGATTTCTGTTTCAATCACTGTTTGAGAATGCTATATCTACACATTATCTGTAAAGGTATATGCTGTTTCTTGGTCGTCTTTATTTTGTCTTAAAAGCTTTTGTTTGGGAGCTTCTGGGTAATTTTTTTCCCTCATTTAAGACTATCTTTTCTTCTCTGCTTTTCATTCTTTTTTTGTAGAGTTTAATTGGGTTGAGGGAGGGAAGGTAGTAAAATGTCCTTTAATATTTTAATATGAAAGACCCTTAAAATCTAGCTCTAATTTTTTAAGTATAAAATAATTTTTAAAAATCTTTGCATTTTCTATTGTCCTAAAGTTAGAAGACTATTCACATTTGATGAGATCCTCAAAGTTGCAGTATTTTCAGGAGGCATAATGTGCCTTTGTGACACCCACTCCTTTATGTGACAGCTGGGTCTTGGAGTCGAAGACAATTGCTCTTGCTTGTCCAGGTTTCCTGTTTATGTTGGTGGTAGTTTTCTGAGTTTTCTTACGGAAAATGTTCCTTCCTCAGGCCTCATGTTTCTGTTGTGGTATCAATCATTGGAATAATCAGGAATATGGGCACATGGCCCAAGAGAAGAAATACCTTGAAGATGAGAATCCAGGTGACCGTCGCAAAACAGAAAGGGGGTGACTGGCAGCCTGTGCAGAGACTGCCCATGAGTCATCACTACTGAGATCCCCAGAGCGACTTTGCTTCCTGTTCCTCCCAAGGTTCAGGCCGTTCAACTATTTATTTGATTCCAGGAGCTGTTTGTGTCCTTTCAATGAATTCTCTTCTTTTGTTTATATGCACAAGAGCAGGTTTCTGGTGTTTGCTCTCAGCTATTTTAATTAGTACATTCGATGGGGTTCTGGAATCTGCCCAAGACATGCTGCCAGAAGTGGCTGACCTGGGGTTTGAACCCAGATTTTTTGACTGTTTTGTGACTTTTCTTCTAGGTAACACTTGAGGTAAATGAAATACAGAAGCATCGTGTCCTCTCTTGGGACTGGAATGGGTATAGACTGAACATTATTTCATAATGGCCAGACTGGGAAGGCAGAGGATGAAGAATCTGGGCCTCCCCTAGGGCGGAGCAGGCAGGAAGGGATGGTTAGGACTACAGATGCTCAGGGAAAACTCAGCAAAAGCACCATGTCCAAAAAGTGACACAGAATTAGGGTGTAGTTTAAGCAAGAGCAGCATTCAGGGTCAAAATATGGTGTATGTGTGTGTGTGTGTTTTTGTGTGCACATTTGTGTGGATGGAGTAGGTAGGGAGTGAGGGGGCAGTGTAACTCCAGTTGGGCAGATCCCCACAGCCATAAATGGGGGCCAAAAACAGGCAGGAAGGCAGCTAGCATCAGAGCAGAGGCCTGCTCCAGTAGCCTGTGGTTTGAGAATGAGGCTCACTTTTCCAAATGTTTGCTGACCAGGAGATGCAGGACAGCACAGGCTTGGGTGTTAAACACATATCTGGGTTTCAATTTCAGCTTCAGAAATTATTTATTATATGACTTTGGACAAGTTCCTTAGCTGCTCAACATTTTGGTTTTCTCAACTGTAAATTGAGGATAATTGTGTCTGCCTCATAGAGTTGTTGTGGGGCCAGAGATGAAACACGAAAGCTGTCTGAATGCCCTGTCTGGCAGATTATAGGAGCTCAATGAAAGATAGTTGTTTTTAGTATTAATGATTCAATTAAATGATGATGGTAAGTCTCCTGGTCTCCAGCTTCTTTCCCCTCCAAGCCAGCCTCTACGATCTGCCAGTGCTCCTGCTACACACAGTTGGCCATGCCAGTTGCTGCTGCACTAGCTGTCCCCAAATCACAAGATGTCCCTGCCTCCCTTTCCAGCCTCACCACCTACCACTCACCTTTTTTTCTCTGTCACATGAAACTTCCCTTTATTTCTAGAGTTTGTAAAATACTTTCAACTCACTTGACTCTTCTATCCGATGTGCCTTCTGCCTAAATGCCCTTTGCTTTTTTCCATGGCTCCACCTTGCTCACCTATCGTAGAGTTAGACACACACCTGAGTTTGAACCCCAGCTTCAGAAATGATCACTCTCTCCCCACTATGTGCATACGCACACACACACGCACGCTCATTGGCTGCCTCCTGCCCAAAGCCTTTTCTGTGCCCTGAGACATACTTAGGGGTACTCTCTTGTGTCTCTAGCACTTTGCACATATCCTTATTGCAGCAATATTTTGGAAGATTGAGAAGCAATGCTAATTTCTTTATTAATTGTTCATTCAGAGGATCTATGACTTATGGGGAACTCCTGAGACAGTCAGAATTCTGCTTAGGTACTTTCACAGATGTCTTATTTATTTCCATAATAATTCCATCAGCTGTACAGTTCTCTCCAGTTTTCAACTCATGACACAGAGGCTCAGAGGGATGAAGTACCTTGTTCAAGATTACCCAGTCAATAAGTGGTGAATCCAGATTCCAAAGAATCCAGAATCCAGTCTGATTCCAAAGCCCATGCTTCATCCAGCATCTGAGAAGCATGAAATGAGCAATGTTACCAAAGAGAGATGTTCAGATTTCAGGCAGAAGGGAAAAAAATAAATATTCATTAGTCTGCCCTGGTTCAGGTCCATATATGATTTTCATTATGCTTTTTGGAAATGAATCCCAGACAAATACAATCATGCCGTTGGTTTGCAACTGCTGGAGGGAGAATTGAGAATACAGTTACTCAAGCCTGGGCCTGTCCAGATCCATTTCTTTCTTAGGAAGTGTTAAAGCCAAATGTGTCTAATGTCCCAGCTATCCTGCCACTGTCCTGCATGGTCCTGTCTCTGCCTATGCTGTAGAAAATGCAGACTGTGCATATCCATAAGGAATCATTTCCACTATACCTGCGTACTGGTGCATTATTAAAACGCCCACTGTGGTGGAACTTACTCAGTGAATGGGGCCATCCCTTTCTTCAATCCTCCATTCACTCTGTGATTTTGTTTTATTTTATTTTCAAGACAGAGTCTCTTCACTCTATCGCCCAGGCTGGAGTACAGTGGCATGATCTCAGCTCACTGCAACCTCTGCCTCCCAGGTGCAAGCAATCCTCCTGTCTTAGCTTCCTGAATAGGTCAGATTACAGGTGCCCACCATGCCCAGCTAATTTTTGTATTTTTAGTGGAGACAGAGTTTCACTGTGTTGGCAAGGCTGGTCTCAAACTCCTGACCTCAAATGATCCACCTGTCTTGGCCTCCCAAAGTGCTGAGATTATTGGCATGAGCCACCATGCCTGGCCCTCAATCTGTGATATTTATTGAGCACATGCTATGTGCTGAGCATCACAGGCTGCTGAGAACCTCTGCTAAGAGGATACAAGAATGTGTTCCTGGTACTTTTAGACTATAAAGCACACAAACAGACTCTCAAGTAAATGTCTCCCTTCTCTGAGGCTGACTTATCTGGGTGTCTTGTGCTATTATCTCTTTCACCTGGGGGCACTAATGACATTATTACCTAGATAACTGTAACATTTGACAAATTAGCTTTGTCTCCTAGAACCTTTCCCTGTGGAGACACCTCACTTATATTCAGGGCAATGTATAATAAACTCATACAAAGAAAAGCAGGACTTCTTCTTTTTTTTTAATAGCAGAATAGATCCACCAGTTGCCCTGCTTTGTAGGCTAAAACTGCACCTTTTTTTCCCCCATGAGAACAGAAATAAACTATTACTATTAACAGGTACAGTTGCAGTCAGAAGATGGGGTTTTGTTAAATGAAGGTCCCTTTCATTCTGATGTGCATGTTAATGGGCTTAGATCTACAAAAATGGGCCTGAAGTTTGTGAGAAGAAACTGGAGAGAACTGAATTGCTCTTCATAATACAGTGAGAAAAAATTTTGAATCCCTAAGGGGGGAAAAAGGGTGGGAAGAGAAAGAGATCATAGAGAAAGAGAGAAGAGAGAGAGAGAGAAGACAGAAGCATGAAAAGAAGGCAGAGTTGTTCAATGGGATTAAATGGGCTTATAGAATCTCCTTAGAGGTGAGTGGCCAAAAGCACTTACAAATAGGGATGTCTAAAGTTCAGTGTGAATGAGTTCACTATACATTGTCCTGAATATTAAAATTGTTTGCCCTGTTGTGACACAAACCATGACATCCATCTTCCCCTAAACTTGAGTGAACTTTGTTATACCAAAAAAAAAAAAAAAAAAAGCCTTGTGTGAATGGTTTTATGAGCTAAAACAGAGAAAGAAACAGAGTTCCAGTCTCTGAGTCACTGTGATATGTTTTAGGGTCCCCATATGTCTGACAGTGAGATAAACTAGAAACGGAGTCAGTTTGGCATGCTGCCATTTTAGAATTGGATTTGCCATTCCAAGTCACTTGAAAGTGAGGTGACCAACCTGGCCAATATGGTGAAACCCCTTCTCTACTAAAGATACAAAAAATTAGCCAGGTGTGGTGGTACGCGCCTGTAATGTCAGGTCCTCAGGAAGCTGAGGCAGGAGAATTGCTTGAACCTGGGAGGTGGAGGTTGCAGTGAGCTGAGGTCATGCCATTACACTCCAGCCTGGGCGACAGGGCAAGACTTCATCTCAAAAAAAAAAAAAAAAAGTAAGGTGACAACTGGACAGACACTCAAAGACAGTAACTGGTGAGCCAGATGGGTATCTGAAGGGAGATCAAGCAAAGATAATTGCAAGTACAAATGTCCTGAGGGATGGGGCTCAGAGGGCAAAAGAGGGAGTACAAATTATATTAGGGGGAAGGAAAGGGGTCTCTATTTGCAGAGCAGCAGCCTGGAGGGGAGGGTGCAGCCTGGTGCCTGGCTCATAACTCAGGCAGCAGGAAGAGCCACGTGTTGGATGGTTTTCATTCCCCAGTCAGAGAAGCCACGTTCTCTGAGTGTCAGTGGCAAATTCTGAAGGCCTGAAAATCACTTTATTCTTCCCCAGAAATGCTGTTTGAATTTTCCCCAGTGCACTATTACCACTTAAGTGTATGCAGTGTTATTACTCTGTGGGTCATTAACCATGGCAGCTTGCTCCTTAGCAGAGCTACTGAACAACTGTCGACAAAAGGCATGCTCATCGGCTCATACTTGGGCAGTTATCCTCATTCTTCTGATTGCATGGCACAGACAAAGGGTTGGTTTTGATACCCACATTACCATCCTTCTCCTCAAAATCCACAGCTCACTTTGGCTTACGTTTCTTTCCTGAAGGTCAAATTGCACAGATCATGAAATTGCACATCACTTCACTCTTGTGCGGGGAGATTACCATATATGACCACTTGTCCAGATAGAAGTTCAGAGAATCCCACACAGCCTCCTTCTCATGGCCCTGGGTGCCATGGCTTATATGCAGGATGGGCTGAGTGTTACAGAATCAGGGCCTGCCTGTAGGTGCTGGCTTCCTGCTGAAGAGTGTGGATCTCAGGCTCATCCCTAAAAATATCTTGATTTTGGCTCTATTCGGAGCCAAAGCGTATCTAGGTAACTTGAATCGATCCCTCGCTGACTTGAATCTGAAATTGCCTCAAGGAGAGTTTGCTAGAAGGAGACAGTTCTCTGTCCCTGGGATGAATGATGATTCCAACTATGTCATAAACCAAACAACAAATATCTAACTCCAGGAAAAATGTCCCACCCGTCTTTTTCTAGAAGCATAAGAAGTTGCACTGCCTTATTTCCCCCATTCCTCAATCCACCCTGGGCTAAAGGGATAATGCCCAGTTGCCTCATACCCACCCAGTCCCATATTCCACCTCTCCCTAATCCCTACCTGGACTCAAAAGGACCCTTTTCCTCCCCAGATAACGAAATGTGATGTTGCATTTGGTCCTCCAACAAGACAGAGAGAAATTAAAGAGTAAAACAACTCAGTGATTTTATTTCTCTCTCTCTCTCTCTCTTTCTGGTCATTGTTTCAAGCCTCACTGTTGCTGGCTCCCTTTCTTCCATGTATTCCTTAAATATTGGTGCCCTGAAGTTCACCCTTGGTCTCATTTCCTCACTGGTGGTCTTGCCTATACTCATGATTTCAATGAATGGGTAATAGGCTGAGGCTTTTGAATATGCCTTCTACACAGACCTACCTCTGGAACTTTTGTACACCTAATTCCCTGTTGAAAATCTCCACATCAGCTTCTGAACAGCATCTCAGAATGAATGGGACCAGTGTGGAATCCATAATTTCTCCCACCCAAATCCAACCTCTCCTCCTGGTTGCAATGAGTCTGTCCAGTTGACCAGGCCATGCACCTGCCTTGCTGCATTCAGTCAACTGGCCCCCGAGCCCTGCCTCCATCTGCAGTGTCCAGTGTCATGTTCTCTCCCATCTCCCCTTCTTGTGTCTCACACTGTCTGGGCATTATTGCAACAGTCTTCTCATTGATCTCTCTGCTTCCAGCCTGACCCTCTCAAATGTCCCCAACACCATAGGCAGATCTGTTTCTATTAGTTCTTTACTTCAAACTGTTGATGGTTCTGCTTTCTCTTAGAGCACAATCCTCCCTCCACACTGACTTTCAATGGCCCCTCTCCCTATACGTCAATTGGGTTTCTGCCGCACAAACACTCAGGGCTTGGCCTCATCCCCAGGCTCCCGTGTTGGCAAATTCCTGTTCACCTTTCAAGACCTGAGCCCCTTCTGGGAATCTTCTCTGATTTTTCCCACTGCACCTTAACCAAGGCAGGTTAGTTATCCTTGGATCCATTCCCAAGCCACAGTCTTTTCCTTCTGCTGTGAGTCTTTGTGGCCTTCTGAAGTCATACAGTTCCAGATTTTTATTGTTGTTTCTGAGTTGTCTAAACCAATCAGCTTATTATGAGAGTAATATTGAGAGTAAAACCAGACATGAAGTGACTTGGATGAGGTCACACGGCTAGAAGCAGCAGAAAAAGTATTCATGGCTGGGAACTGTGATTCTATTATCACTCTAGCAATAGGACAGCAATAGGACGTTGTCCAGTCAGATCACACTGGCAGTTTCCCTTAGACACATCATGGGAGAAGTCAGAAAGGCAGAAATCAGTCTGGAGTGTTCCTTCCCATATATCTAAAGCCTGAAGAATTTCACCCTGCAGACTGGGTTAAATCCTTCTATGTGCTCTGTCACAACTAAATTTTTCTTCTGTAATAATCCCCATACTTGCATAATTATTTGCTTACTATCTGTTTTCTCTAATAAAAGAAAAACTACATGAGGATTAAAGGCCACGTTAATCTCATTACTGGCTGGATACTTGTATAGTGCCAAACATGGTTCACACATCGATGTTTGGCAAATGAATGATGGATGGACATTCTTTAAAAATATCAAGTCACTCCCCTCTTGCTGTGTGCCTATGAACTTGTGTGCATCTTCAGTCTCGGTCCATTTGCATATGATCATTAAGGGCCAGGAGAAAGAGAAAACGTCCTATACTAGCTAGAGAGAGAACTTTACTCTGTGGATTTAACTTTTATTGTATAAATAATGTACACTTGTAGAAAAATTTTAAAATATAAATAAGTAAAAAGAAGAAAATGAAAATCACTTGTAATCCCATACCTATTACTATTTGGTTACAAAGTCTCTCAAACTTCTTCTTAAAAACTTATAAAAATGTAAATCATTCTCTAAATAATGTTTTGCAACCTGTTTTGCTTAAAAATACACTGTAGACATATTTCAACATCATGTAATATAATCTCCAGCATATTTTTTTAATGACTGCATTGAATGCCATTATATAGAATAAATGATTTATTTAACCAATTCCTTATTGGTGAACATTTATATTTTTCTAGTTTTTTTTTTTTAACTAAAGTATGGGCCATGTTGTAGCAAACTGTCTTGAAACTAGACCTCTGTGCATATCCATGATTCTCTCCTTAGGATAAATTCCTAGAAATTGAATGACTAGATCAAAGAAGGTGCTCCTTTCACATTTCAAACTTTTTAAATACACATTGTCGAATTGCCCCCAAGAGTTTTAGGAATGCATATTCCCTCCAGCAGGCTATGATGGGAGTCTTGCAGAGAAACGTTTAATCTTTTAGAGTTCTTCCCCTGGCTCACCTACTTGCCAATGAGATTGGCTAGACTGTTCCATCCTTTTACTGTCTTCATCCAAATAGGGGCAGTGCTCAGTTCTCAGCCATCTCTCCTTGCATGCCTCTAGCTCTCTCTCCCCCAACAGATTTCAATTATTTTCAAATGGTGGCACATGTATTTGGGGATCTATTTAATGAACAAACTCAATGTGCTGATGTCTCTTCAACTCAGATGCCTCGCCCTTCCCCTCACGGGAAGGAGGTCCCACAATCTCATCAGCAAACAACATATATTCTCATCTTTCAACATATCAAATTTAGGAAAATGAAAGTTCCCATCTTTAGAGGAATGAGAGGAAATGTGGTGTGAGCAACACCTTTCACTGTAGGTTCCGCATTTAAGAAAGCTGCAGAGTCTATGCAGGTAAATATTTTCTCTCAAAATGTAGCAAACTTCTTTTGCTTAATATATAATTTAGCACTTATTCTGCGAAATTCTTTTCCTGTAGCAATCAGTCCCCACAACAAATATCAAAAGTTGATATTATTATCTCATTTTACATATGAAGAAAATGAGGTTTAAAGTGATTCATTCATCATTCAAGAATATCTACCCAGTGCATATCATTGCATTTAGAAGCATGGAAGTTATTGGTGGTCTTGATAAGAATACTTTAATTGGAGCAAAACACTGATTTGAATGTGTTCAGGAAAGAGTTGGGAGAAATTAGAGATAGTGACTATTGAATAGAGTGCACTTTCAAAGAGTTTTGCTATAAAGGGAAAGGGAGAAATGGAGGCTATAGCTACAGAGGAAAGTGGGGTCAAAAGAAAGATTTTTAGTAAAATGGAATAACAGCGTGCTAGTATGGGAATCGTTTGAATACAGAAAAAAGTCCTATGATGCAGGAGAGAAAGAAGTAGCAAGGTTTGCTCAGCTGAGAGCAGAGAGTGTTCATCCACATGAACACAAATGAGATATAGGGATACGGGTAGAGGCGGAAGTGGGAGTTTGTGGAAATTCTCTATTCTGATGCCTTTCTTTTTCTCAGGAAAATAGGAAGCAAAGGGAGAATGGGGGTGGGAGGTTTAAAAGAGCAGAGGATGTATGAGATCCTCAGCTAGGAAAATGAGACAGTGAACTGGCCAGGGAGGCAGAGTGGTTGCCAGGCAGCAGAAGACACAGCTGAAGATGGTGGTCGTAAACTTAATGAAACTAGTCAGTAAGATTATGTGTTTTCCTTCAAACATATCTAACTGTACAGGCTCAGGTGAGGAGGAGGCAAAGAGGTGGACATAATTAGGTTTGTAATTTAGCCAAGCAAATATGCCAAAGGAGAGGAACAAGGATATTAAAAATATACTCGAGAGAAGAATTGCTGAATGGCCATGGATTTTTAAAATGGATAATGAGTAAAAAGATGCCATACAAGAGGTAAGGGATGGTGAAACACTTGTATAGATCAATGGAGCAAGATCCTGATGGGCGGCAAAGTGTTGTTGAGCTGATGGTGGCAGGGAATTGGTAGGTAGAAGATAGTAGTCGGAGAATGGGATAGTTGAAATTGGGGAATGGAAGTCAATTATGTTTCTCAAGGTCATACAATGTTATGTTGCAGAGCTGGGAGTTAAACTAAGTTCTCTCTGATCAAAGAGCTCATTCAGCATTTAAGATGTGCACTTAGGACAGAGTGAGAGATGCCTTAGTTCACAGAGGCACAGGTGGCTTTTATGGTATTATTCACGCAAATAAGACCTCATGGCTTTCTGTGGGCAAATATTTATAGCACCACATGAGAATGGTAATGTAAAATTTCTTCTTTCTTTTTCCTCCCCCCTCCCACTTCTGACAGAAATAGTAACTGGTTCAGATGGGCTGGGCTGGCTCCATGGAGAACATATGTTTGCTGATGAGGAGAAACAGACAAAAACAGCTAATATAAAAACATGGGGTCCCTTACGAGTTTGGGATTTAAATATTAGTTTCTGGTGTTTGTGCCTCTGTGGTTTTCTCCATGAAACTGATCATCATCTTTCTAGCTTGAGATCTCCCCTGGGATGCCTGGTAAGGGCACCCACCCTCTTTAGATATTAACCATTCTGTAACAGCAAAACCACGGACAGGTCTTGTGGTGTTGTATGTGGGGGATAATTAAATACAAAACAGATACTGAGGCACACTGAAATCGTGAGGCTGATGACAGCCCAGGAATGCTGAGATTGAGGCCCAGTCTCCTATGTGACTGCTGACAGTAAGAATGTTAACTCTAAATTTCCTGAATGTTGTCAGATCACAGCAGGGAGTCATGCATTCTCCCTGTAACATTCTCTGTCTCTGTCTCTCTCTCTCTCTCTTTATTATCTCTCTCTCTCTCTCACACACACACACACACACACACACAAACACACACATCATAAAGCCTTGAATGTGTTCAAGATTTATGCAAGCTGTGTGCCTGGAGACCACATACTCCATGAGAAAAATAAAATCTCTAGTTCTGAGAGATGATAATGATCATTTAGATTAGAACCATTTTTTTTTTTAAAGCCATAGTATTTACTTTTATTGTGAATCTTGGATATTTCTGAATTGCCACCTTTCAAATGATGACATAATTTGGTCAGTACTACTTTTTTCTCCCCTGGTTTTCTTGGGTGACTTACACAAAGGGTCAGCTGTGTGTTTCCAGCATAGACCCTGGCACATGGAAGCTGCTTAAACAAATGCTATTGGATAAACTTAATGGTGGCTTAAGGTCACTACTCGGGGGTGGTTGGTGATCTTACACTCCCCTATAAGTTCACCAACTCTCCTCTTCAAGTCACTCCAACCAAGTAAGTTTTTTTTTTTTTTTTTTTTAAATATGAGTTTGCAGTGTAACCATAGCTTCCAAGTGAATTTTATGAAAAAACCACCTCCACCTTGCCCCAACTAGATTGTCATCCCCCAAACTCCCATATACAGAATTCTGGAGTTGGCCCCATCTCTTTTAGGACCGTTCTTCCTCCCTACTAGGTAATGACGGAATGATGGCTCACCTGAGACAATCCACATCAGTGTACAGGAGTGATGAGTCTTACACCTAATAGCTCTGTGACATCTTGGAGGCAAGTTTCTTAACCTTATTGGAGCCTCAGTTTCCTTATCTGCAGAAAGGAATAAGAATATCAACATCCTATAGTAGTTTTCATGAATTGCTATAACGGAACATAGCACTCAATTAATGAGCAGTTATAAGCAATACCCCTCACATGAAATATAGGTCCAATGGTAATTCTGGATGAATGTTGCCTCTTTCAAGGAAAATATTTTCATTGTATCAAGGACTTAGTGATTATAACAAACTCATAGTGATTTCCAGGAGGGAAATCTCTGCTTTAATTGAGGGTGCAAACAACATAGTGATAGTGGGAGTGAAAGTTTAAAGATGGTTTTTAGGTGTAGCTCCTCTTTCACACACAGCAAGACCAGCCCCTGTCTTCCTCTTCCTCCTCAGCCTACACAATGTGAAGATGACAAGAATGAAGATCTTTATAATGATCCACTTCCACTTAATGAATAGTAAATATATTTTCTGCTCTTTGTGATATTCTTAATAACATTTTCTTTTCTCCAGCTTATTTTATTGTAAGAATACAGTATATAATACATACAAATGTGGGTTAATCTGTTTATGTTGTCAACAAGGCTCTCGGTCAAAAGAAGGCTAGTAGTATTTAAGTAGTAGTTAAATTAGTAGCCGTTAAGGCAAAAGTTATATGTGAATTTTCAACTGTGTGGTGGGCCAGTGCCCATAACCCCTATGTTGTTCAAGGGTCAATTGTTTTATTTGGCCCTATTCTGAATCTGCACCCTTTTCTTGAACAATTATACAAAATATTAATCAACAATGTCATCGATGTGGATTGACTTTGTATGTCTCCTCTTGAGTAACTGAATCTGACTATAATTGCCATGTATTTAATAATTTTCTGTGCTATTCTAGTTAAACCTAATAAAATCACATGAAGATAGATTCCCCAAAGAGAAAATCAATTTGGCAAAAAAATTCTATAACCCAAGAGTCAATATCCAACATTATGGCTACGCAGGGTTTGGAGTATAATTATGTCTAGCCCAGCTTGTTGCCATTTAGAGTCTTTTTCTGGTCAGGAAAACATACTAGACCTTAAAAAATCCTTTCTTAGACACCTAAAGTTTAAGGAACTAGCTTTTTCCCACCCCCATTTAACTTGTTTCTGCATATCATCATCTAGAATGTTCTTTTACGAACCCCATTCCACCTCTAATAATAAACTGAGGCAAAGAGGGAAGAAGGAAAGGCAGGAAGGGAAAAAATGTAGAGCAAATATATAATTGTTAAGCACTTATGATGTACCAAGCAGCAGAGAATGCGTAATGGAACTCGTCAAGCATATACTGTGTACAGGCAGATTCTAAATGCTGGCAATATTACCCTTGTTCTTTAGGAGATTACAGTCAGTTTTCGTCGAGTAACTGAATACCGTCAGTTGTCATAGCAGCAGGATTGGATCAATTAGTAATTGAAGCTCAATGTAAATAATTACATAACATAATTTTCTGCTATTCTAGTAAAAAAAATACCATAAACATATCACTATGCTTGGACATTAGGAGGGATTCTCACCAAAGGAAACATTGGCATGACTGAAGCATTCACATGCACTGGGCTCATACTTGAGTCACATCCAATCCTCACATGACTCACCATTGTTAGCAGTCAAAAAATGAAGGCAGCCTGCTCACATCTGGATTCTGATCATGGGCTCACTATGGAAAGTGCTTAAATGTCCTCGCTTTGTAATAAAGAAATACAAGCCAAGAATAAGGGGACTAAGGTCCATTGTCAACTTCAAAAGACACTCTTAGGATCCTTACAATTCTTTTGCTTTGGGCAGTTTGGATGATACATCCTTTTACTCAGGAACTAGAAGTGAGCAGCCGGGAGTGAAGGCCCATTTGGGGAACTTTAGGACTTGCTTCAGAGGATGAGCAGTTATCACGAGGGAGAGAAAGTTTGTGTTGCTGGTCAGCAAATAACAAGTGCTTCGTCTCTATTCTGTGGGAAAAAAATTATCATTGTACCCTTCCTTGGAAGCATGGTGTGGCTGGTGCTGCTGATACCCTTCACATATCCCCCGCGTCTTACATTTCAGTGCTTATAGCACCAATTTACAATTTGGGGGATCGTTGCCTGAGGGCTTTCTCTGACTTCTAGGGACAATCTGCACAGACATGGGAGACTAGAAATGCTAATTTGCTGCTTCCAAGAGGCATAAACCAATACCTGATGGAACAGGCAAATGAATTTTCCTGCTTTCTTGCCCCTTGCTGGGGTGACTCTCAGGCTCCCTACTTGACACTCTCTCCTACAGTCCTCCAGAAGGATGAAGCTTCAGGTGAGCACAGCAGTTACCTGCTTGACATTATATTCTTGATGGCTGCCTCCTCTTCTCCAGCTTCCCTCCATTCCCCTGCCTGTGTTTCCTGGGTTCACTTCCCAAATAAACTACTTGCACTTGAATCCTTCTCTCAAGGTCTACTTTTGAAGAAACCCAGACTAAGACTTATTATACTTTTTCTTTTCTAATCATACTTTTTCTTACTTTGTCTAACTAGACGCTTAGATAATTAGTTCTCTTGATCCTTGATCTCTTGATCTTTATAAACCAGTGTTGAAAATCCAAACACTCACAGAGATGCAGCAAGTTACATAAATGAGACAAGTAGGCTGGATAGATATTATGCTAACCAGATGGTACATACTCTGTCTCAAAGAGCCAGCTGCAATTCAGCCACAGCCAATTGTTGCCACGTGGAAAAGTGGGCCCAATGTGGTCACATCGAGTTTCTCATGAGAAGACAGAAATCTAGATTTTTGTGTAGAATCTCTTAATATGTAAATATCGGCCACAAATTCAGATGCTTTTATAACACTGAGCTAGCCAAATAAAACGCATCTGTGAGCCATATTTGGCCCAGGGGCCACGAATTTGCAATCACTATTACAGAAATGCAACCCTTGGCAGGAAATTCACAGATAACATTTAAAGTAACAAGGGTTGCAGCACTTAAAGCAGATTTTCACAGCCATTATCACATCTCTTTTAACAGATTCCATCCTCAGCCCACCCACAAATGGCTGTATCAAGCACTGCATATCTGCTCAAAAAAACAAAAGAGACCCAAGTGGAAAGAGAAAGCTAATCATGGACTTGGCATCTGATTGTGGTCTGGCTTAATACAATATTCTCAGAGCCAACTGGAAAGGAAACCACCACCCAAATCCGTCACGACATGTGCTATCACAGTGAGTTTAAATTGGGTGGAAATGTTGTGAGTTTAATAAAATAGAACTGCTGAGATGTACATATATATCTGGGTTTAGCCAATAGCTTTTCCAAGGGCATTGGGATGTCAAATATGTTTGGCAGGTTCAATTATCTTAGCACCCACATTTGCACTGTTTGTAAGATGGGGGTGATTAGAAGCACATGTGCTAATAGTAACTATGCATAATGTGTGAAATTAAGCAAGTGTGGAAGTTTCACTCATAGTCCTAAGCTAACCCTTTCCAGTTGTGTGGGGGGAGAGGAGAAGAGAGTTACATCACTTTTCTTCTTTTAGGAAAGAACTTGCAGCTTTTAGCCTACCTTTCATTTTGCATGTAGAAACCAAAATGCTCAAATAATAAGTGAGACCCTGGAATCCCATCTCCTCCAGTAGGAAAAATCAGTATCAAGTGGTGTTTAACGCAGTGGTTCACACCTGTAATCCCAACACTTTGGGAGGTAGAGTCGGGTGG
This sequence comes from Sapajus apella, assembly GCF_009761245.1. Taxonomy (NCBI): domain Eukaryota; kingdom Metazoa; phylum Chordata; class Mammalia; order Primates; family Cebidae; genus Sapajus; species Sapajus apella. Next base: position 24,257,212 of record NW_022436956.1, on the reverse strand, counting down.
AGCACTTGATGACAGGAGTTCAAGACTAACCTGGCCAACATGGTGAAACTTCACCTCTATGAAAAATGCAAAAATTAGCTGGGTGTGGTGGTGTATGCCTATAGTCCCAGCTACTCAGGAGGCTGAGGTGGGAGAATCGCTTGAACTTGGGACACAGGTTGCAGTGAGCTGAAATTGCAACACTGCACTGCAGGCTGGGAGACAGAGCAAGACTGTCTCAAAAAAAAAAAAAAAAGTAGTGTTTTTAGTTATATATGTCTACCACCCACACCCATATGTAGGAAGGAATAAGTTCTAGAGACCTAATGTACAGCACGGGAAGTATAGTAACAAATACTGTCTTATATACTTGAAATTTGTGGAGAGAGTAGATTTTAAATGTTCTCACACACACACATGCACAAATGATAACTAAGTGAGGTGATGAATATATAAAATTTCAATTTATCAATTATATTTTAATAAAGCTGTTGGAAAAAAGAAAATGGAACACAATGATATGCTATTGATTAAAAAATAAATATTTTGAGAGAAAAGGGCTATTATCAAAATAACTGAGCAGTAGTCTTAAAAAATGTCAAGGTCATAACTGAGCAATACTCTTCAAAAGTGTCAAGGTCATAAAAAACAAGGAAAGACTAAGAAACTGTCATGGATTGGAGAACACTCAGGAGACATGACAAGTAAATGCAGTATGAAATCCTGAACTGCATCATAGAATTGCAAATGGACCTTAGCGGAAAAAACTGGTGAAATCTTAATAAAGTCTACAGTTTAGACATTAGTATTGTACTGAGGTTACTTAGTTTTGATAATTGTACTATGGTTACATAGAACATTACCATAAGAAGAAGCTGAGTGAAAGATATATTGGAACTCTCTGTACCATTTTTATGCCTCTTCAGTAAATCCAAAACTATCTCAAAATTCAGTCTTTTTTTTTAAAGATCATTATAAACAAGAGTTTGGTGCTTGGAAGGGCTAAACAAGGTAAGCATAACTTCTTTTTTTGAGATGGAGTCTTGCTCTGTCACCCAGACTGGAGTGCAATGACACAATATCAGCTCACTGCAACCTCCGCCTCCCAGGTTCAAGTGAGTCTCCCGCTTCAGCCTCCTGAGTATCTGGGATTACAGGTGTGCATCACCACACCGGGTAATTTTTGTATTTTTAGTAGAGATGGGGTTTCACAATGTTGGTCAGGCTGGTCTTGAACTCCCGACCTTGTGTTCTGCCCACCTTGGCATCTCAAAGTGCTGGGATTACAAGCGTGAGCCACCTCACCTGGCTAAACATAACTTCTGACAAAATTTTGCATTAATAGGCTTTTAAAATTTATTTTTATTTTTTTAATTTTTATTTTATTTATTTATTTATTTTAGCTCTTCTTGTTGCATTGAGCCTTTTACCATATTAGTAGGCTTTTGAAGGAACAGGATCTCAGTATGCTACATATAATAAGTAGAATTGTATTTTAGCTCTATTTCATAGGTAGAGAAACAGGTTCAGAGACCTCTACTTGTCAAAGGTTACTCAGCTAGTGTGTTCATGGATAGCAAGGTAGGTGGCTGATAATTCTCACTGGGAACATTTTCTTAGCCCTAAATGCCTTATGACAGTGATTTTTACACAAAGGGATAAATAAAAATGTAAAGAAGACAGATATGAGACCAAATATGCACAGTATAAATAAATGTAAGAATGTTTTGAATGATTAGATGCTATCTCAAATTAGTGGTGAACGCACATGAACATCTTTTCACGTGCTTATTTGTATATACATATTCTTCATTGAAATATCTTTTGCACATTATCCAATTGAATATTTTTCACTGTTTAAATAATTCTTTATATATTCCAGATACTAGTCTTTTGTTAGATATGTGGTTTGCAAATATTTTCTCCCATTCTATTCTAGAATTTTAGAAGAGCTAAGTCTACATTTGAAAAAAAAAAAAAAAACAAATAGAATCCTACCTCACATCATATCTACCACCCCTAGTGTACAAAGAGATTAAGTTAAACGTGAAAAACAAGACCATAAAAGTAATAGAAGAAAATAGAAGTGGCTTTTACTATATAATCTTGATGTGTGCTATATATTTTTCTAAGGAGAACTCTAAAGGCAGAATTTATAAAAGGCTGTATGGATTTACCTAAAAGCAAATGCATTTTTATCTCCCAGGAAACCCTCACAGTATACACAAACCATCAAGCTGTCTGTTCCTTTATAGTCACATTCACTTCCCTCCTGCTGCCCCCATTCTCTCCTTAACCCTGGTAATCACTAAATTGTTTACCACTACTATAATTTTGTCATTTCAAGAATGGTATATACATAGAATCATAGTATATATAGCCTTTGAAATTGGCTTTTTTCCACTCAATATAATTCTCTAGAGATCCATCCAGGTCATTGTGTTGTATCAATAATACATTTTTTATTGCTGAAGAGTGTTCCATGGCATGGATATACTACAATTTGTTCAGCTGTTCACTCATCGTAGGACATCTGGGTTGTTTCCAGTTTGGGGGTATTACAAATAAAGCTGCTTCAAACATTTATTCACAAGGTTTTGTGAATATAAATCTTTATATCTCTGGGATAAATTCCCAAGAGTGCAAATTACTGGATTGTGTGGTAGTTGCATGTTCAGTTTTTAAAGAAATCATGAGACTATTTTCAAGAGTGGCTATACCATTTCAATTCCCAGTAGCAACCTATGAGTAATCTAGTTTATTTGTATTCCCTTCAGATTTGGTGTTGTGTATATATTATATATATTTCAGCCATTCTTGTAGGTGTGTGGAGATTGTGTGGTTGTGTGCAGTGATTGTGGTTTTAATTTGCATTTTCCTGATGTCTAATGATGTTGAACATCTTTTCACGTGCTTATTTGCCATTTTCATTGGCAAATATTCTCCACTGAAATATCATTTGCCCATTATCCAACTAGATTTTTTTCACTGTTTAGTTTTGATAATTATTTATATATTCTAGATATAAGTCCTTTGTTAGATATGTGATTTGCAAATGTTTTCTCCCATTCTATATTGTCTTTACATACTCTTAATAAAGTTGTCTTCCACTTTATTACAACTTGTCCCAGGTCACACCCAGGGCTTTTGCAGAGCAAATATTTTACTTTTGATGAAATCTAATGTATTCATTTTGCTTCTATGGGTCATGCTTTTGGAGTCAAGTCTAGGAAATATTTGCCTAGTCTTAAACCTTCACAATTTTATTCTGCCTTTTCTAAAAGCTTTATAGTTTTACATTTTGCATTTAAGTTTGTGAGCCATTTTGAGTAATATCTTGTGTAAAGTGTGAGACTAAATAGAGTTTCACAATTTTTTTTTTTCTTCACTACTTGAAAAGTATGGTGCTGTTTACTTCTGGTCTCCATGGTTTCTAATGAGCAATCCACTGACATTTGAATTATTTTTTCTGTATAGGTAAAGTTTTTGTTTTTTCATTGGCTGTTTTTGAGGTTTCTTTTTTAGTTTCCAAAAGTTTAATTGTGGTGTGTCTAGGCATTGATTTATTTAGATTTAACCTGTTTGGAGTTTTCTCAGCTTCTCGAATCTGTACATTTAGGTGGCTTGCCAAATTTGAAAGATTTCTGCAATTATTTCTTGGAGTCCTTTTTAGACACACTCTCTTTCTCCTCCCTTTCTGGAACTCCACTGACATGGGTGTTAGATCTTTTGTTATAGTCTCTCAAGTCTCTAAGGCTTTGTTCACTTTTTTTTTTTTTAGTCTGTTTTCTTTCCGTTGTTCAGATTAGATAATTTTTATTGTTCTATCATACAGTTCACTAATTCTTTCCTATGTCTCATTTATTATAGCGTTTAGCCCATCCACTGAGCATACTTCCATTGCAGTATGTTTCAATTTAAAAATTTTCACTTGGATCCCCTTTATATCTTCTATTTCTTTGATAAGACTTTCTATTTACTTGCTGAAGCTTTCTACTTTTTCTTTTCTCTTTTCCAAGCATGTTTATAATTGCTTTTTGAACCAACTTTGTAATATCTTCTTTAATATCTTTGTCGGATAATTCTGACATTCCTGCCAGTCTGTTGGCATTTATTGATTAACTTTCCTCATTAGTTTGAGATATTCTTGATTCTTGGTATGATGATTTTTTATTGAAACCTAGGCATTTTCATATGATGACATGAAACTATGGATCTTATTTAAACATGTTTTAGCTGATTTTTCTGATAGTGCTCTAGCAGAGGAGGGGAGATATCACTTCATTACTGCTGTTTGGGGTTGGGAGTTCCAGCTCTCAGGTGGTCTCCACCACCACTGCAATTTGAGTGGCCTCATTGTTGAGTAATGGTGAAAGTGTAGGTTCTGTTCCCAGCCTTTCCTGATATCCTGGAGGGGGGTCACGGGGTGGCTCATTATAGCCTTGCAAGGGTAGAAGTCTAGGCTTCCCACTCAATCTTTAAAAGTCTTATTATGTTTGTTTTATGCATAATGCCCAGGGGTTTTAGTTGTACTTAGTAGGAGGAATATTTAATGTACTTAATATTCTCAGGTGTGAAACTTCCAATATTATTTTTATTTATATCTATTTTTAAAGGGTGACATTTGAAGGCTGGAAATTTTTTAGAAACTTGACTTGCATTATGTCATTAATTCTCACAGCAATCATATAATAGAGGTAATGTCTTTTAAGTTAGACATGAGGACTCATCGAGACTGAGTGATTGTACCAGAATTGTAACCTAGGTCTCTTTAAGAGAGGAGCCAAAAAAATGTCTGTAATCTCTGGGTCCTGACCGGACCCTGACACTTTCATTACCTTCACTAAACTTTTTGAAACTTACAAATATGTGGGGTGTGTGTGTGAGTGTGTGTGTTTGTAGGTGTGTGTAAAGCAAAGGTGGGGATGAAATTCCTGCCATCTGGTAAGGTGAGGGACAGTACTAGCATGTGAAAAAACAAAGTACCTGGAAGATAATGATATCAGGAGAACCTGAGTCCCTCAAACATTCACAGAGACTCTGAATTTCCAAGGCTTGGAAATTTGAAGCAGGGTGGGTGTGCCACCTGTTCAGGGTGTTGGTGTTTTTTTTTGTTTTGTTTTGTTTGTTTGTTTTCCTAGATCTTAAGGACAATCCATCTTACTTGGGTGAACTCTGATACTTTACGAGGTATGAGAATGAGACTGAAGAGCTATATCTATGAATTAGGGAGACTGAACGATATGATGGTCATTTCACTATGAAGGACAGGGCAATTTGCCCAGGTCACACCCAGTAACGTTAAAAGTCAAGAAAATAACTCATGTCCTCTGTCTTCTTATTCAACTGTATTTCCAGTAAAGAAGGATAGATTCAGAATTTCTTTTGTTGCTCAAGGGTAAAGATATTGGAACTATTATTTGACCTGCATGAATAGAAGAAAATGTACTCTGCCTATTAGTCATTTATACATCTCTTTTTAACTTGAAATAACATGATTACATCTGATGACCTAAGCTTCTTTAGAATAAATACATTATATATGTTCAGGATGAAATTTGGGTCAGGATAGATTGATTTACATCTCTCATTCATCATTTCATTTGTACATGATTTCTCTAAGTCTTTCCAATGTTTCAAGAGCACAACTTTAAAGTCTGCCCAATCCTCCATTGGGAGCAAGTTACCTTTCTGCAATACTTTAAATAATCTGGTTCATTAACTTTTCCAGTGCAATGATGAGTCCATGAACCTGAGTCCCATGACTTCAATGGTGAATTCCAAAGGCAAAGCTAAAAAAATTTTCTCAAAAAGCCATCATCTGGGGATCTTTGCTCTTTTTGAACAGAGAGTAACCTTTGATTTCAGCTGTGCTCAGCCCTTTCACAAGATCATTGGATTTATCAGTGGCTTGAAGAAGCCCAGTGTTACTTCATAAAACACAGGTTGCAAATAATAAATTCATAAGGAGGCAAGAAGAGATTTTATTAATTGGATTGGTAAATCAAACAATGTAATAAAGTTGTTTTCAATATTTTGAGTAGAAGGAAGCATCAGAGCTGACAGACCCAGCCTTCTGGAATCTATTAAAAAGTTTTAATGATTTTGTTTCAGGATTAAGTTTGCATCCTGGTTCTCAGCTTTTGTCCCTTTCTAAAGGGACCAAATTTGAGGGGAAATATCAGATGGCATAGGCCCTGCAGCCATGCTCTGTAAGTCACCGTTGAAAGTATTACTCTTGTCCTTATCCTGTCCTAAAGGGACAGGACATATTCTCTTAGGACTGAACTCAAAGAAAAGGGGAAAAAAACCTGTGCGAGGCCCAGTGTGGAAGAAGAAATTTCTCGTTATCTATGTTCTTTTAGAATATCTTCTCAATTTTGACTTCCTTCCTTAGCTCTGACCTGTCATCTCTGCTGAACACAATTGGCTATGTACTAGAGACACATTCTTCATTGCCATGTACTTGCAGTAAAAAGAAAATGCCACTTTGGCTTCAAAGTGACCTTGATGAAGCAATAAAAATTATTCGTTTTATTAAATCTCAACTCTCAATTATGAATCTTTTTACTATTCTGCATGGTGAAATGGGAAGTCTACATAAAGTATTGTATGCACACTGGCATACAATAGTTCTTGCAAGGTAAAGCACTGTGTGACTGGTTCTTTCATAGTGAGCTGAACTTGTTTCTGTTAATGAAACATAATTTTTATTGGGAAAAATGACTGATAGACAAACCATAATTATTCAGACTTGGGTGTTTGATCAAAATGAACCACATGAGCTGGCCATTTCAAGGAAAGCAATTGATAACATATATTGCCAATGGCAAAATATTGAGCTTTCAAAAAAAATTAGAAACTTGTAGCTTCCACCTTGAGCTTGACAGCTTCCCAATATTTAAAGACTTTTCTGATGAGGTTGTTTGTAATACTGACAAATGAAGCTTTATATATTGAATAATACAATATATTATTTTAAGGGTCTATATAACTCAATGAACAAATATTTGCCATAAGATCAATGTATAATGTTAAAAACATCATTCATGATAAAATATCCATTTCAAATGCAAGATTGGCTATGGATTTTAACATAACAGTACAAAGTTTCATTGATATATTTCAGATTCTACGTGGCAACTAACCTTTAAGAAGCTGCCCTTGTTGAGTCCTTTTTCTAATGACTTATCTTTATAAAGTCAATTTTCTTCATATACATTAACCAAAACAACAGATCACAACCAATTAGATGCAAAACCAGAAAATACAAATCTACCTGTCTTCTATAAAACCAGACATGATTTGTGTGCACACAGACACACACACACACACACACACACACACACACACACACAGACACACTCTAAGCTAATGTCACTAACCTTTTGGTTTTCGAAGATGTAGTTATTTTTCATAAAATATGTATGTTAACATGTTTATTGCTCTCTTTAAAATAAATTAATAAATATTTTAAAAGCTTGTTTCAGTTTCTAATATGATGAACTCTAGCTAGATAGAACCCACATAAGCACAGTTCTTTGAGGTCCTCAATAATTTTTTAAAATGTAAAGGGATCCTGAGACCAAAAGTTTGAGACCCACTGCTCTAGATAATCTCTTTGCATTTTTTTTCTTACTTAGTTTTAGAGAAAAAAAAATAGTACAGTTATCTTTAGGGGGCTATTTGGGATTTGTTAACTCTATCATTTTTCTTAGTTGTGATAGGGAAGGGGTGGATAACTCCAGGAAGCAGGCTGGTGTTTGCCTACTCTCTAGACAGTGGGAGCAGAAGCAGAGTCTCGTTCCCTCAGGAACTCCGCCTGGAGGCATTGTCAGTGGGCTTGAACCAAACCAACTGTTGGAGGAGTCTGGCACAGAGACCTCGCTCATTTGCATTGTTTGATGTGATTTTCCTGGCTTCATACTGTGAATCTACTCAACAAATATCTTAATTCAAGAAAAAGTCGTTTAGCATCTACCAGGTGGGAATCACAGTGCTTTTGGGAATACCTGTCAAATAAGCTGTGGCCCCAAATCAGCACAGCATATCAAGAGAAACAAATAATAATAGCAAACTTGTCTGTGGTGCCAGGCATGATTGGAAATGCTTTCCTTCTGATATTTTCTGATTTAATCCTCACAACTATCCTATTTTAGAATAATTCCTGTTTATCAGAAGAGAAAGTGGAGGTTTAGGGAAGATTAGCATCTTGCTCAACATCACACTTACCAAGCTGCAGAGCTGGGAGAAGAACCCAGGTGTTTTTGATGTAAGCATCTGAACTTTCAATTGTCGCAGAAAATGATGGTATTAGACAAGCTAGAACAGAGTGGAAACAGAGTGAGAAGAGGAGACTAATACTGAGAGGGAAAGCCTGCAGTGAGCTAGACCGTGAGGGAAAAGTGGAGCTTCAACTGGAGGACATCTGGGGGCGGGAAGTGCATTCCAGGCAGAGGTCACTGCTTGCGCAAAGGCCTACAGCTAATAGGATGCCTGGCACATTTGGAATATTATGGCTTGAGATTGGAAATGCACATAGAGCAAAACTGGGGAGAGCTTTGAAAGGGATATTGAAGATGTCGGACTTTGTTCAAGGAGGGTGGCAGCCTTAAAAGATTTTGAAAAGGAAAGTGACAGGCTCCAAGCCGTGCCTCAGGGAGATAACAACACATACAATTAGACATCTGCATTTGCTTAGCAACAGAGAGCTCTAGGGCTCTAACTCTTACTCCAAAGGAATTCCTAATGATTTCATTTGCAACAAGCCAGAGCTCCTGCCCGTTTGGCACTAGGATGTGGTGTGTGGCTTTGTTTTAACAAACCTTGGCTATGACTCCCTAACACGAAGCAGAGCTTAGGGTTGTGACCCTCTGCAGCAGAGAACTCCCTGCCAACTGTCAAACCAAGTTTTCAAAGGCAAGCCTTCTTTCTGCTCTGACCTCCTTCCCTCTCACCTTCTCCCTTCAAGTGGTAGATGTTAACGTATTGAAAGCTTCTTTAAATGCTTACAAGAAGTTAATTTTTAACCAAGGGGGGTCTCCAGCAAGCCCTATCAGAGCCAGAAACCAAGAAGCAGGAAATCATGTGGCATCTACCTGCAACCACTCAGACTCTCACTCTCACCTACGTCTCCCTGGAGAGAGCTACAGATTCCATTTGGAAACTTCCTTGGAGGTTGCTGAGTCAGATGGTACCATTTTCCAACATCCCAATATGCGCATATGACTTATTGATAATGTGTAACTCCATTATTTCCCACAAGGAGTTGAGTTTGGTTTGCAGTAACAAAATGTACATCCAATACTAATATTTAAGAATAAAAACACCACCCCATCTCCCACACACAAAGAAAAAATAGATATACAGGCACATCTGCTAATCTTTGAAAAGCTAGGGAAGGGTGGTGACATGCTGTTCGATTTGTAAACCTTTTTTATCTTTTTTTGAGATGGAGTCTCGCCCCGTTGCCAGGCTGGAGTGCAGTGGTGTGATCTCGGCTCACTGCAACCTATATGCCTCCTGGATTCAAGTTATTCTCCTGCCTCAGCCTCCCAAGTAGTTGTGAGGCTGTGCACCACCACGCCCAGCTGATGTTTGTATTTTTAGTAGAGACAGGGTTTCACCTTGTTGGCTAGGATGGTCTGGATGTCTTGACCTCGTGATCTGCCCTCCTCGGCTTCCCAAAGTGCTGGGATTACAGGCACGCTCCACCGCACCTGGCTATATGTAAACCATTTTTAAATATCATGATCGCAGGAAGCCTTCCAATGCAGGATCCACATGCGCAAACCAGTTTACAGAAACTCCAACAGGATTCAATTAACCCAGTATTTGGGTGGGAAGGAGAATGAGGAAGTCAGAAACTGCAAACTGTTTAAGCTTTTCATTTTTTTCTTAACTTTTAAAAAGGATGTTATATTTAACAGCCCAATGATGCTAACAAAAAAGTAAGATAACTTTTCTCTAGGTGGGGTAATTGAAGCAAAGAGACAAGAAGAAAAAGTTCCTATCTCTTGCATGATAAGACAAGGCATCGTTTCCCTTCTCTGTTGAGTTATGAAAGATAACTCTGATATGTGAAAAGAGAAGACAAGCTGGGAAGGGCAACTGGAAATTCTGAAATAATTACAAATCACATGGCATGAGTAAAATACATCCATTTAAGACGAATTTCTTTCCAGAGACATTTACTTGAACACTAAAACAATTTGGATCTCTTGAAAGCAGCTGTCTTAATTGAAAATTTTTTATTTTTCTTTTACAGAGCATCAGATCTTTTTCTATCTACTTAATGCATATGTGCCCATTTAACATCCTTGTTATTGTATTAAATAGTTCGATTATGTTGTCAGTTGGAAATGACTGGCTTCCATTTATCACAGTATAATGCCAATGACTGCAAGAACAAGCAATTTTCAAGTTTAAGCTAACTTTTCCAAGTGATTTTATTTTTATCTTTAACCCTCCTATTCTTTCATTTACAAAAACTACAAGATTATATAGATGGGCTAGAAAGATTCCTGATTTTCTTAAATGACTGAGTTGTTGAGTAAACATGTTTTCATTCTGATTTTCATTTTCAGCATGAAGCTGGTTTGCAGATGGCTGATTAGGAAATCTTGGCAGATGTCATGAATGTGGTAACCCAAGAAATCAAAGCTGACACAAGAAGGGCCTAATGATGTAAGAGGTGCTTCTATCTGTTTGTCTGGATTGGTGTGTCCAATAGAAATTCATAGCTGGCCAGCAGTGTGGCAAGCAGAACACCACGTTAAGTGTGTAACTATCAGATAGGGGGAATAATGGGAATATCTGGTATCCTCCAGGAAACCCGGAGCTGATGATTTTTCCTTATAATTGGCTAAGATGTGAATATCAACATTTCCCAAGGTCCCTGGGACTCTCAGTTTATTTAACTTGTTCACTGAACACTACTTTTCATGTACCGTCTGTCTACTCAGAATCTGTTGCTTTGAGATAAAGTTCAACTGCCTTGGACTAATACTTAGAGGGCTGCACTAGCTCAGTGTCCCCATTAGCTTTTCCAGCACTAAAAATACAGAGTGCTAAAAGATGAGTAAAGTTGCATCAGGTAAAGATGGTTAAGGAAGAAGGAAATTCAGGTACATGGCAGAGATAGGCAAAAATATAGACACCTGAAAGGGCAAGATGTGTTTAGAGAATGGTAAGTTATAAAAAGTGACTAGAATGTAAAATATATGGAGGGATCTGGGAAAGATGAACTCTCAAAAGGAGGTGGGGTCATGTAACATAGGGTCATGGGAGCCAAGCAAGTAATGTTGGGTTTTATTTCTGTAGCCACTGCAGTAGCCAACAAAAGGTTTTGTGAGCCAAGGTGTTATAATCAGTGCTGGATTTTAGAAAACTAACTGGCAGCAGATGGAGATTCTGATTGAAATTCTCAGAAAGGGTCAGATAACTACAAAAGTCCCTCTTAAACACTGTAATTATACAAAAACATTTTACATTTGTTAGAAATTTTAGAGATTACCAACTGGCCCAAGACATCATGGTGAAAATATTCAGACAGTTGGCAAACTTCTCTTTCTCTATATGTTATTTCCAAAGGAGATAATCTTCGATCTTCTCTTCCATCCAAATTATTCCCCGTCTTGAAAAAAAAATGCTAAAAATGTTGGGAAAATGTACTCCACCCGTTTTTTTTGGAAGGGCTAGTTTCTTAGTTCCTATGTGAGCCAAATTATAATCCACAGGAATTTTCTTAGAAAGAGAGGATTGCCAAAATATTCTTCCAGGATGATTCTTGCGGGAATGTATGGAAGGTGAATGCAAATTACAGTCATAGAATGTAACAGAGGAAGAAAAACATTAACCACAGTCAAAATGTATTGTAAAGTATCCGAGACTTTGTTAGTTCTTGGTGAAAATTTACATTCATAAAAAAGCACGAAGAGATCAGAGGTTACATAATCTATATGCTGGTCTTCTAGAGATTATTGTTATTGTTATTGTTATTATTATTATGAGGCAGGGTCACCCAGGCTGAAGTATAGTGGTGTGATGATAGCTCATTGCAGCCTCAAACCCCTGGGCTCAAGTGATCCTTCCACCTTAACCTCCTGAGTATTTGGGACTGTAGGTTTGCACCACCACACATGGCTAATTTTTTAATATTTTGTAGAGATGAAGTCTTGTTGTGTTGCCCAGGCTGTTCTCAAACTCCTGAGCTCAAGTGATCCTCCCACCTCGACTTCTCAAAATGCTGGGATTACAGGTCTGAGCCACTATGCCAGCCAAATGCTTAATTACTGACAGGGATTTTTCAAGAATATTCTATAAACATTTTTGAGTGTTGTGCAGAGCACTGTGGATATACTGGTAAACAACATAAACACAGTCTCAGCCCACATGGGGCTTAGATCTAAAGTAAAAGCACAAAAAAATAAATAAGCAATTATAATAGTATAATATAACAATAGTTTTAGTGTGAAATGCTTTGATACAGGAAGTGTAGGTAGGGTATAGTGTGACAACACAGGCTAAATTTGGAGAGCAGGAAACACATCCTTGAAGAAATTACAAAGAAGGCCGGATGTGGTGGTTCACTCCTGTGATCCAGCACTTTGGGAGGCAGAGGTGGGTGGATCACTTGAGCTCAGGAGTTTGAGATCAATCTGGCCAACTTTGTCAAACTCTGTGTGTACCAAAAAATACAAAAATTAGCTGGATGTGGTGGTGCGTGCCTATAATCCCAGCTACTAGGGAGGCTGAGGTGGGAGAGTCGCTTGAACACAGGAGGTAGAGGTTGCAGTGAGCCAAAATTGCACCACTGCATTCCAGCATTGGTGACAGAGTAAGACCCTGTCTCGGAAAAAAAAAAAAAGAAAGAAAAGAAATTATAAAGAAGCTGACATCTTTAGATGTCATAAACATAAGCAGAACCTAGACCAGCAAAATGAGCAGTCAGAGAGAAGGAGGGTGTGTGAGAGTATGAGCAGAGCTCTGTGGAAAAACTCAGAGTAAAGAACCTGTGTGTTCATGAAATCAAGTATCTCATCCCAGGAATTCATATATATACTATGTATATGTGGAGGGTGGGGATGGAGCAGGTGGAAAGGCAGAGTATCCACAGATGAAGCTGGAGAGGCAGGCAGGGACCAAATCTACCAACTCTGGTAATACTCGTAACAGAATTTGGGATTTATCCTTAAAGCAGGGACATTAGCTTAAAAGCATTAGCTGCTTTTAAGCAGAGGAATGACCATGATGATATTTGAATCTCAGAAAGATCACTCTGAACGCAGATTGGAGAATGAATGGGTGAATGTGGGTAAGTTGGGAGGCAGGAAGCTCAGTACAGGAGGATGTTATAATCCTCAGGACTGGTGATGGACGCCTGAGCTAGGCCAATGGAAATGGAGACAGGAAGGAGGGAATGGATTTGAGCAGTATTAACAAGGGACTATAAACAAGACTTTGTAATTGTTGTTTAGAATGAAGGATAAAGAGGAGGCAAGAATGAGTCCTGTATTTGTGGCTTTGCTGGTATTTAACAACTATTTACTGAGATAGGGCATTGAGGTAGAGAAGAGGAGCAAATGAAGGGATGAAGACGAGGAGTTCAATTTTGTTCTTGTTAAGTTTAGGATGTCTGATGGGCATTTAAATATAAAATCTGAGAGGTAATTGAACATATGGACCTGGACCTCTGGACTGAGATTTGAGAGACAAATCTCCCTAGACCACACATAGATGGTCTAGAGACAATGTGTGTAAGGAATGCTTAAGTCTTCATGGTAGCAGAACTCTAAGCATCCATTAATATGACTTAAAATGGGAAGAGCTGCCCCATTTCTGAATCGGCTTCACCACAGCTCTGTAATACACAAAAGTCTATTTCATTCTATCTCTAGGATCCTAAGAGCCTCTGTGTCTCTTCTACCTTTTCCTCCTCTCAGAGAAATGACAGATTTTCAATCAATTACTTTAAATATCCTTGGTGTGGTAGGGCTTGCCTTGATTCCATCATGTCTTCCTCTGTAGTTCTGGGCTGAACAAACTGTACAAGTTTCATGACATATACCCACATAAAAGCATAAGAAGACAATCTAAGAGTAAAATCAGGACATGCAGTTTCAGGCCAAATAACTGAGTTAGGTTTTAAGAGGAATTATTTAGGTCATTCGCTATTTAATTTAAGCTGTATGCTTCCTATTCTGCTTTTAATTAATTCATATTTTTGCTTGCACTGACACGGTCACAGCTTATTTCGGATCCCTTGTTCCCAAAGATCAAATTGCTTTTCTAAAGTAGATTTGGTTTCTAAAACTTGGCATCTCTGAGCTTCTAGTGCCAATACAAAGAGCACATACATATTTCAACAATCCACGGATTGTTGTTAGTGAGAGGCATCCGTTCCTGGCCTTTGAAAGGAAGGGCACAGCAAGTTTCTGCATAGGGGGAAGTGATGGAGCTATTATTACATTCAAGACATCACTGGTTTGTCCATTCAGAAAGGGACAAGTTAGGCTCTGTGGTCCACTCTAAGGAGGAGACTGTGAAAGTGGGTCCACTGGTGACACTTTGACTGCTAGCCCTTCCCTCACATCCAGCCTGCAGCAGAAGGTTCCCAGAACCCTGGTTTGTTAACCTTGACCTCTCCCATCACCATGGAAATGCAACATTGCCAAGGGAACTTCCTCTGTGATTATCATTCAGACTATAAGAGAATAGAATAGGAAAATAGAAAAATAAAAATTCAATGCCCATTTCATCTCACCACTCTGCCTTTTTCTTTAGAAAAAAGGACCTCCTGGTAATTTATTTGAAAGTTTGGTGTCCAGGGTGGGGCCTAGGGTGGGGAGGAGGAGGAGTCAGGCCAAGAACTGCAGCAGCTGCTTGACACGGTGTCAGAATTCTGCTCTGTGGAGCATTACTGTGTGACTTGAGACTTACCTGCTGCATATTGAAATACTTGGAATAATGATTGTATCCGTAATACTACTTGACATTCATTTGGTTTTTCACCTGCAGGTTGCTAAGCAAAAAACCAACTATCAATAATATTATTTTTCCACCACCCTCTTTGAATTAGAAATTTGATAGCAATAAAAGAGGCTTGATTTCAATTTATGGTGGGTTTGCTCCCACAGAGTTCAAAGATACTATAGAGATCTAGTCTAAAGGTCTTTAACCTGAACTCCATGAACTTTTTGGAACTCTGTGCAAAATAAACTATGTGTATTAAAGATGGTTCATAGCTTTTCTCAGGTTCTCATAGGTTCTAACATCCAGAAACATTAAGAAAAACATACCTGGTCTAATACTCTCATTTAACAGATCAGCAAAATGAAACCCAAAGAAATTATGTCCGTTTGCTTCCTTTATTCCTGCTGCTCCCTTTTGCTTCTCCTTTTTTACTCTTTTTCTTCTCCTTCCTTTTACTCTTTTCTTTTCCTCTTCCTCCTCCCTCTTTCCTCTTGTCAAAATGACACGGCTATATATCTTGAATTTTGCATAGGGTTTGAGTGAATGTTAAACAAGATTGGAAGAGTTCCACATTGGGGCACAATAAAGACAAAAAGTGGGAATGCAGTTGAAAGTGCACCTGGACTCACAATGAAGATTATCAATGTGTAGGCCAGTTATTGCAGAAACACATTCTGGGGTTTTCGTCATCAATAATGTAGGATCACTGGCAACTCAACAATCAGAGCCTGGTATGTTTCCCATATGTGTTTCTTGGTCCACTAGTTGCCTTGGCAATTGAGTCTTCTTCCTTCCTGTCTCCAGGAGTGGGGATCGAAAGCCGCTGAAGCCCATTCCCAGAGTCACCAGGGAAATAATGAGACAGGAGACTTCTAAAAGTCCTAGGAGTTCCTGTCTGACTTTGACTCTGCCTCCAGAGAGTAGAAAAGGTGAATGCTATTTATCTTGATGAGGCCAACATATTGTGCTTTCATTTGTGATGCCTTCATTCTAAACCTTGAAGTCCTCAATCAACACTGATACAGCAAAGATATCACTTATAAACTTTAGAATCAGACTCATGAGTTTGGGTGGTGGCTTCAACACTACTGGCCTTGAGCAAGTCCTATAACCTGTTTAGCTCCTGGTTTCTGCATGTGCAAAATGGCAACCACCAAAATATCTCCTTTAGTGATGGTTGCAAGAATTAAATAAACTGAGATAGATAATGTGGCTGACATGGGGTCTAGCACCCAGTAAGACCCTCAGTATAATGGAAGTTTCCTATTAACTTTCACCCAGCTCCGGGATTTCTGTACTCATCACATAAGCTCACTCAGAGTGTAGAAATGCTGAATGTATTTTCTTGTTCTGTTTGTTCTGCACTTAAGAATAAATAACAATAATCAAGCCTCAGTGACTCTATTTTCTTTCTCTTGAGCTTCTTAAGTGAAATGAATAAGATGGTCTGGAAGAACATTTCATTGGTCTCTCCATCCACAGTTGAAAAGCACTTTAAGTCTTCTATAAGAGTCCTGTAAGGCAGTATCTCTCAAAGTTTTCAGATTTGTTAATGCTTTTTCAAACTCCTGAGCTCAGGTGATCAATCTGCCTCAGCCTTCCAAAGTGCTGGGATTACAGCCACGAGCCACCACATTCAGTGGTAAATGCTTTTTATAATAAAACCTTGCAAACTCTCTTAGGAATTAAATATGTATGTTTTATCCTTTTTACATGTTAGGTATAAAAGAGTAACTTTAAGTTAAAAATATACATATTTTAGCTCCGTGTTATAAAATCTTAAGCCAAGTGATGAGAATATAGATGTTCATATTATTATTCCCAAATGTCTCATTATAAAAAGATAATATTATGCCAATATTTCATTTTTATAGTCTAATAATTATTTTAATAGAGGACAAATTTCAACAATATTTTTACTTATAAAGTGATATATACTATTTGATTTTTTTCTGTTTCTTTATTCTAAAGAAAATTGGATACTTATTTGATTTATATTAACTTAATTCTAGTTGTAAAAGAATGATTCATAGCCAAATAAATTTTAACATTTCTTTATGTCATATTTTTACTATGGGACTAAAACTACATTAAATTAGAATCTAACTACAAGTTCTAGAATCAATAATTTCTTTCATAACTTGCTTATCTCTTTCAAACTTAAAAAATCAACTGGTATTGTTTTTAGATGTGTCTAATTTTCAGGTTTTGTCTCTAAATCAGAAGATGAGAATGAAGGTCTTAGGATTTGATTTGCAAGTACTTCTGCACAAATAACACACTAAGGTTGTTGACAGGCCTTATTCTCAATAGCTGGAAAGTCAAATTGTATATAATCACCACTGTATTTTACATTTTAATATTGTTAAAGTACAGGAGATGACCTGATGTGCTATATGAGAACTTTGAATGCTATCCATGGATCAAGTGCGAGCATCTTGAGGCAAATTTGCAGATTCATTGCTTTCATGTTTCCCTTCCAATTTCTGTATTTCAACAACAGAATTCCTTAAAAATTAAACAGTGTATGACTAAGAGTAAAACAACATGAAATGTTACATGGGTTGAAAACCTTGTGGCAGCTACAGGGGTTTGGTGTGTGGTA
Source organism: Sapajus apella (assembly GCF_009761245.1). Taxonomy (NCBI): domain Eukaryota; kingdom Metazoa; phylum Chordata; class Mammalia; order Primates; family Cebidae; genus Sapajus; species Sapajus apella. The sequence goes on along the minus strand of NW_022436956.1, from coordinate 24,239,655 downwards.
AAATGACTATGTGACTGAATCATGAAGACCCTTGTCTGATGCCCACCAAGTTCTGAGTGCTCAGTGACATAAACACAGTGACCTATAATGACAACAGTGCTTGATGTTATTAAGCCCCAAATGGGAAAGTTGCTGCATAATGGGAACTTGACTGATGAAACAATGAACTAATTAATTCCACTGCATGCTCATACTTGGATCAGAACACTTGGGATTGATAGCATTATTCCAGGAAGGAATAGAGTTCAACAGACCCCTGATCGCTCTGGCTTATAGATTGTCAAGTTGATGAGAAAATCAATGATTTTGGTCACAAAATCAGGAGGTTCCAGGAGTTAAGAAAAGTCAGCACTATTTTCCATTGTTCAGGCAGTTGTTATAATAACAGATAACTTGCAACAGTTGTTTCAAATCCTCTCTATTTTTCATAAACCCCAGACCCTCCAGCCTTACTCTCAGCAGAGACTTTATCCTCAACCAAGAACATCAAGACCAAAGAGCTCAAGGTCTCTCATCTTCTAACACTCTGAATCTCTAACCCCTCTCTATCCTGCATTCCAGGCCCTCTCCTGGCCTGGATAACCCCTGGAACAACGGCCTTCGTTTCCAGTCTTACACCTCTAATGATTCTCACTTTTTCCCATCTTTAAGTATCTCCATCTCTTCTGGGATTTGCCCTAAACCTATGACAAGCCAGTTCCCCTTTATTCCGAAAACTTCTCTCCACTTTGTTTCATTCTCAAAGTACTGGCCTGGCTCTTTCTCTTCATTGTCAAACATTGAGTCTCCACTTGCATGTACCTTTCACAATCTTTCTCTCCATCCCTCCCTGACCGTTGCACATTAGCCTGTCTTCAACACTATCCTGGAGTCATATGCAGCCTCCTGAAGGTCTCATTCAGCACAGTTGGATGTCACAGACCCAGCCTCCTTTGCCATCCTCTCTTCCCTTGGCTTCCATGTTGCTGTCCAATGGTCACTCCAGCCACTCTTTCTCCTGCTTTGCCCCCTGCCTCTTTCCCCAGTTCTTTACCTTCACACACTATGAATGCGGATCTTAAGTTAAATTTTATCTTTGGCCCTATTCTCTTTTCTCTTTGTCTCAGGCATTTTGTTCACACCACGACTATGGTAAAGGACAAGTTCTAGGACGTTAACTCCAGAGTTGAGTTTTCCATCATCTCAGGCTTAGCATATTTGTACCTGCCTCTTCTGCCTTGTTCTTGCCCCCAGGTCTGAAACCTCAGCATTAGTTTTGATTTTTTGTTGATCACTCATCACATCCTACACCATTTCTATAACTTACTGATAATCTTTGTAGTATTATTCCCATTTCTCTATTATTCAATGTCTGTTGCCCACTGCTGCCCTCAAAGATCAAGACTTCATTACCATTCCTCAACTTATTCATCCACGACCATGCCCCAATCCAACATTCTGCCATTATCTATATATTGTTCTCATAAAAATACCTACCTTATTTTTTTTTTTAAATCTAGTTTTAGTCTTATTAAAGCCCTCCTTTGTTTTTTATCTTTACATTTTCACCAATGTTGTTCCCCATGCCTGGAGTTCCCTTTCTTCTTCCTTTAAATCTTACACACCCCATAGTAAATGTGAATCCCTCCTTGAAGCTTTTGTTTCCTCCCTTAAAACGCCAGCACTTCTTCCGTTAACTCTCCCTGCACTTTATTTTTACCTTACTCATAGTACTTGTAGTCTCCCTCATAATGTAATCAAAGAGATCATCTGCATAATATATGCAGAGAAATTCTGCTTTCTTTTTCTTCTCCTTTCTCTTTTTCTTCCTTTCCCTTTCCCTTTTCTTTTTTCCTTTCTTCCTTTTTCTTCTTTTCTGTCTCTTTTTCTTTCTTTTTCTTTCTCTCTCTCTCTCTTCTTTCTTTTCTTTCTTTTCTCTCTTTTCTCTCTTTCTCTCTTTCTTTCACAGACTTTTTGCTCTTGTTGCGCAGGGAGCAATGGCATGATCTTGGCTCACTGCAACCTCCACCTCCAGGGTTCAAACGATTCTTCTGCCTCAGCCTCCCAAGTAGCTAGCATTACAGATGGCTGCCACCACACCCAGCTAATTTTGTATTTTTAGTAGAGATGGAGTTTCATTATGTTGTACAGGCTGGTCTTGAGATCCTGACCTCAAGTGATTGCCTGCCATGGCCTCCCAAAATGCTGGGAGTACAGGCGTGAGCCACCATGCCCAGCCAAAATTCTACTTTCTATCATTATGTCCTTGGGATTCTTTGGCCTAGATATAACATGCCAGCATCCAGTAGACATCTTCCAGGCTGCTGCTTTGCAACTGACATCTGCTGAGGATCCTCCACAGCTCCTTCGGGTAATAGCACCTCTCTCTTTAGGAATGATCTCTGCCCTACTTCATGTGTTTTTCTATGGGCTTGTCAAAGTGCCCCCAGCATCTCCCAGCCAAAAAGTGGGCACATTAGAAAGTCGATCCCTGGACAACTTGAATGTTATACAAAGTAACATAAGAAAAGTAAAAAAATATATAGCCCACTGGCATCTCCTGAAGAGAATGAACTTAGTTCCTGCCATATAGATTCCAGGTACTAGGTAAGTTCCTATTCTTTTCAAAGTTCTTCCTTTGAATCTGAGCCAGCAAATTTTTAACCAATAAATTTCTTTCGTTACTTAATTTAGCCAGCATTTTCTCTGTTGTTTGCAACCCAAGAAGTCTGACTTACATACTATTGCATACTCAAGTGTAATAAATTCTCATATAGTGTCTGTCTAGATTTGGGGTCATGGTAAATATCCTCTTCTGTGCACTGGTCTATTCTAGAGACTTGCATTGAAAGAGGTTTTATTTATCTTTTAAGTCAAGTGGCATCTAGGTCAGGCTTGGAGTGGGACATACATTGCATAAGTGTTAGGAATTTAATGAACTTGAATGACTTCACGAAGCAGATTAGACAATAGAGGTGGGGAGGCAAGAATTATAAATCAGAGTCAGTGAAACTGGAGTAGAGGCCTAGGGCTACTGCTATCAAGCATGGGAATCAGCAGACACACTCAGGTACCTACCAGGGACCTGGCACCAGATCTACACCTACAGGACCAGGACAGAAGCCAGGGCATTTGACTCAGCTACAGTGCTGACAGAGACAGCTGTTTCTGTCCAAGTGCATTTCTAAGGGTCATGGTTGTAACTTTTCACTAATTAGTGGTGAAGCTGAAGTATGGGCTGTCTCACTTGGCAGGTAGGGCATTCTGACTAGAGGTCAAGGATTGCTCTGAAGTCCAGCAGTTAACTACTGACTAGTTAATAAAAGTGTAACTCAGGGATCAAGATTAAGGGCTTTGGGCCTGGCACGGTGGCTTACGCCTGTAATCCCAGCACTTTGGGAGGCTGAGGCAGGCGGATCGCCAGGTTGGGAGTTCGAGACCAGCCTGGCCATCATGGTGAAACCCTGTCTCTATTAAAAATATAAAAAAAATAATTGGGTATGACAGGCACCTGTGATCCCAGGTAATCGGGAAGCTGAGGCAGGAGAATGGCTTGAACCTGGGAGGTGGAGGTTGCAGTGAGCCGAGATCATGCCACTGTTCTCCAGCTTGGGCAACAGAGCAATACTGTCTCAAAAAAAAAAAAAAAAAAAAAAAGGAAAGAAAAAGAAAAAAATAATAATTGGAAGGAAATTGGTAAGAGGCAGAGGGGTAGAGAAGCCAAAATTTACAAGTAGCAAGGATAACAATGCTGAACTAACATGCTGGTTGACCAGAGAAGTTGACCAATTTCTGTCTGAGTCTGATTTAATCCTGCAAGTATGGAGGAGGCTGGACCTAAGGTGGCCTCAGCTGTGAGCAAGAAAGAAAGGAGGCAGAGGTAGGGAGCAAGGCTGGGTCAAATGAGGGCTTTATTGTGGTGGTTCTTTCCTTGTTTCCTGAGGCCAATTGTTTTCATTAATGTGTGAATAACTTTTGAATTTATTCTGTATTTTAAGACCTATTCAGTGAACATGTTATAGATTTAATACTAAGTGTTATTGTAACAAAAGTTTCTACTGAGAATAAAATATTTCTAAGACCCAGGCAAATGGTACATGCACATTAATTCATATTCTGAAGCAACCAGACTTCAAAAACTATCTTTTGTTTTATATATTTTGAGGCTATGTTGTTAGGTGCATACAAGTTTATAATTACTGTATCTTACTGGCAAATTGTTCCATTTTTTTATTAACCCTGAGCTTTCTTCATCCTTTAAAATTATTTTTACCTTAACATTCATTTTTTTCAGATACTAATGTAGTTGTGGAAATTTCTTTGGTTCGTGACTGTTTGGTGTAATTTATTATGTTATCTTACTTTCAGCCTGTCTGTATCATTATGTTTTAAGCATGCATTTCCTAAATAGCAAGTAGCTGATTTTTTAAATTCCAAAGTGTCATTCTCAACTGATATTGATCAACAAGTATGTATTTCATTTATGTTGACTGTAATTACTGATATGTATGAATTTATCTCCATCATCTTATTTTGTGCTTATATTCAGATCTCTTAGTATATTTTTCTTCCTTTCTAACTTAATTTTCATTGATTTTTTAGTTTATTTTATTCCTCTACAGTTTGAAAATTATTTTTATTTCGTTAAAATGTTGCCCTTAATATTTTTACATGCATATATGACCAAAAATGTCTTTACCTTCCTGTCAGAAAAATACAAAGATCTTAGAAGGTTCTAATTCTAGTAACTGTCCGTCTTATATTATTGTCCAGTATTTACTTTTTTAATTGATTTTTTTATTTTAAACATTTTGTTTTTGACACATAATTGTGAATATTTATAGGATACAGTGTGATATTGCCATGCATGTATAGTGTACACTGGGCAATAATCAATAATCAAATCAAGGTATATAGCATATTCATCTCCTCATACATTTATCATTTCTTTGTGTAAGAACATTCAAAATGTTGTCTTCTACCTATTTGGAAATATACAAAATAATATTGTTAATCATTGTCACTCTACTGTGCAATAGACACCAGAATTTATTTCTCCTATCTAACAGTAACTTTGTACCTGTCAACAGCTTTTGCCCACTCCCTTCTCACCTTTGCCACTCCCCAGCCTCTGGCAACTATGATTCTACTCTCTATTTCTATGAGATCAGCATTTTTAAGGTTCACAAAAGTGAGGTATTTATCTTACTGTGCCTGGCTTATTTTACTTAACGTAACATCATTCAGGTTCACCCATGTTGCCACAAATATCAGAATTTCATTATTTTTATGGCTGAATAGTATTCCATTGTATATACATACCTCATTTTCTTTAACTGTTTATATGTTAATGGACACTTAGGTTGATTTAGTATCCTGGCTATGGTAAATAGTTTTGTAGTAAACATGGGAGTGCAGATAATGTTTTGATGTACAGATTTTATTTCCTTTAAATATATAACCAGTAGTGGGGTTGCTGAATCATACAGTAGTTCTACTTTTAGTTTTTTGAGAAACCTCCATATACTGTTTACATAATGGCTGTACTAATTTACTTTCTACTAATGGTGTATAAGAGTTCTCCTTTCTTTTCAGCACTTGCTATTTTTTTGTCTTTTTGGTAATAGCCATTCTAATTAGAGTGTGATGATATCTCATTGTGGTTTTGATGTGCATTACCTTAATGGTTAGTAATATTGAGCATTATTTTTCACATACATTGGCCATTAGTACATCATCTTATAAGAAATGTATTTCTAGGTCTTTTGCCTATATTTAGATTATTTGTTTTTATTCCTATTGAGTTGTTTGGATTTCTTATAAATTCTGGTTATTAATCTTTTGTGAAATGCATAGGTTGCAAATATTTTCTCTCATTCTGTGCTTTGTTTCCTTGCTTTGTTGATTGTTTCCTTTGCTGTGCAGAAACTTTAGTTTTATGTAATGTAATTTGTCTACTTTTGCTTTGTTGCCTATGCTTTTGAGGTCTTATCCAAAAACTCCTTGCCCACACCAATTTCATGAAGCATTTTGTTACACTTTCTTCTGGTGGCTTTATAGTTTTTGGTCTTACATTTAAGCCTTTAATCCATTTTGTGTTGTTTCGTATATGGTGAGAGATAAGCATCTAGTTTTTTTCTTTCTTCTGCATGTAGATATACAAATTTCTTGGCATTACGTATTAAAGAGATTCTTTCTCTAATTTGCGTTTTTAACACTTTTGTTGAAAATACGTTGGATGTAAGTATGTGGATTTATTTCTATAATCTCTTTTCTGTTCCATTGTGCTTTATGTCTATTTTTGTGTCAATACTGTGCTGTTTTGGTTACTATAGGTTTGTAGTATATTTTGAAGTCAGGTAATGTGATGCCTCAGGTTTTGTTCTTTTTGTTCAAATTGCTTTGGATATTTGGGGACTTCTGTGGTTCCATACAAATTCTGGAAGTTGTCTTTTCTATTTCCATGAAGAATGTCACTGGTATTTTATTCCTAGGTATCTTAAATTGTTTCATAGCTACTCTGGATGAGATTGTTTTCTTGCTTCTTTCTCAGACAGTTTGCTATGGGTGTATGGAAATACTACTGATTTTCATCTGTTGATTTTGTATCCTGTAACTTTATTGAATTTGTTTATTGCTGCTAACAGTTCTTTTGTGGAATCTAAATGGAATCTAAATGGTGTATGTTTATTGTAATTCTTAAACAAGTGATTAGAAACAGCAGAAAATTCATTATTTAAATAAATACAAGTTGAACAGTTACATAACAATTCTGTACTTTTTCTATCTTCCATTTTACATGATTTTTCTTTTTTTAATATATATATATATTATTGTGTTTTAGGTTTTAGGGTACATGTGAAGAAGATGCAGGATTATTGTATATGTACATACATGGCAATGTGGTTTGCTGCCTCCATCCCCATCACCTATATCTGGCATTTCTCCCCATGTTATCCCTCCCCAACTCCCCACCCCCTGCTGTCCCTTCCCTAGTTCCCCCCCACAGACCCCAGTGTGTGATGCTCCCCTCCCTGTGTCCATATGGTCTCATTGTTCGACACCCACTTATGAGTGAGAACATTTGGTGGTTGATTTTCTGTTCTTGTGTCTACTTGCTGAAAATTATGTTATCCCTCCACAACTCCCTACCTCCCACTGTCCCTCCCCTAGTCCCCCCTACACAGACCTCAGTGTGTGATGCTCTCCTCTCTGCGTCCATGTGTTCTCATTGTTCAACACCTGCCTATGAGTGAGAACATGTGGTGTTTGATTTTCTGTTCTTGTGTCAGTTTGCTGAGAATGATGGTTTCCAGATTGATCCATGTCCCTACAAAGGACACGACCTCATCATTTTTTTATGGCTCTATAGTATTCCATGGTGTATATGTGCCACATTTTCCCTGTCCAGCCTATAATCGATGGGCATTTGGGTTGGTTCCAAGTCTTTGCTATTGTAAACAGTGTTGCAATGAACATTCGTGTGCATGTGTCCTTAAAATAGAACGATTTATAATCCTTTGGATATATACCCAGTAGTGGGATTGCTGGATCAAATGGAATTTCTATTTCTAGGTCCTTGAGGAATCGCCACACTGTCTTCCACTGTAAAAGTGTTCCTATTTCTCCACATCCTCTCCAGCATCTGTTGTCTCCAGATTTTTTAATGATCACCATTCTAACTGGTGTGAGATGGTATCTCAATGTAGTTTTGATTTGCATTTCTCTAATGAGCAGTGATGATGAGCACTTTTTCATATGTTTGTTGGCATCATATATGTCTTCTTTTGTAAAGTGTCTGTTCATATCCTTCACTCACTTTTGAATGGGCTTGTTTTTTTCTTGTAAATCTGTTTTAGTTCTTTGTAGATTCTGGATATTAGCCCTTTGTCAGATGGGTAGATTGCAAAATTTTTTTCCCATTCTGTTGGTTGTCAATTCACTCTAATGATTGTTTCTTTTGCTATGCAGAAGCTCTGGAGTTTAATTAGGTCTCATTTGTCTACTTTGGCTTTTGTTGCCAATGCTTTTGGTGTTTTGGTCATGAAGTCCTTGCCTATGCCTATGTCTTGAATGGTTTTGCCTAGATTTTCTTTTAGGGTTTTTATGGTTTTAGTCTTACGTTTAAGTCTTTAATCCATCTGGAATTAATTTTAGTGTAAGGTGTCAGGAAAGGGTCCAGTTTCTGCTTTCTGCACATGGCTAGCCAGTTTTCCCAACACCATTTATTAAACAGGGAATCCTTTCCCCATTGCTTGTTTTTGTGAAGTTCATCAAAGATCATGATTGTATATTTAGAAGACCCCATCATCTCAGCCCCAAATCTCCTGAAACTGATAAGCAACTTCAGCAATGTCTCAGGATACAAAATCAATGTGCAAAAATCACAAGCATTCCTATACACCAATAACAGACAGAGAGCCAAATCAAGAATGAATTGCCATTCACAATTGCTACAAAGGGAATAAAATACCTAGGAATACAACCAACAAAGAATGTAAAGGACCTCTTCAAGGAGAACTACAAACCACTGTTCAAGGAAATAAGAGACGACACAAACAGGTGGAGAAACATTCCATGCTCGTGGTTAGGATACTGCCCAAAGTAATTTATAGATTCAATGCTATCCCCATCAAGCTACCAAAGATCTTCTTCACAGAACTGGAAAAAACCATCTTAAACTTCATATGGAACCAAAAGAGAGCCCACATAGCCAAGTCAATTCTAAGCAAAAAGAACTAAGCTGGAGGCATCACGCTACTTGACTTCCAACTATACTACAAGGCTATAGTAATCAAAACAGCACGGTACTGGTACCAAACCAGAGATATAGACCAATGGAACAGGTACTGGTACCAAAACAGAGATATAGACAAATGCAACAGAACAGAGGCCTCAGAGGCAACACCACACATCTACAATTTTTCTTTTTTTGTTATGCCAGATGAGAGGAATTCCCCCAGACTTTCTCTCTTTGCAAATGTTCTTTTTGTTATCTGACCATAATTGCTAAATAATAAATGAAAATGAGTCAAATTTTGTATTTGATTTATTAATCCAGGTGGCTTCTTTATAGAGGAAAATATTTTTTTCATGTTGTTAGTGATCTATGGCGATAACAAGAACATTTCAGAGGTTACTTTAAGATTCATTTTCTTCTTTTTTCCTTCCTTCCTTCCTTCCTTCCTTCCTTCCTTCCTTCCTTCCTTCCTTTCTTCCCTCCCTCCCTCCCTGCCTCCTTCCTTCCTTCCTTTCTTCCTTCCTTCCCCCCTACCCTCCTTCCCTCCTTCCCTCCTTCTCTCCTTCCCTACTTTCCTACTTCCCTCTCTCTCTCTCTTTTGGTTGTGTTTGCATGTAGATGTGGTTTACCTTTTATTTAAAAATACAAAACAATAAACTGTGCATGTTGGGCTGGTTGATTTTCCACTTTATTTAATTTGGTAAAACTACTTTAAATCTACTAAAATACTTAGTATAATAGCTGCTACAAAGAAGAATATAGCAATGAAATGTTCAGATAAAAATTCAGGAAAATGTAAAAGATATCACAAAGTATGCCAATTATATAACAAGTGTGTTGCATGGTAATTGAGAGAGGAGACCCTGCTCTCTTATTCTCTATATTTATTCCATTACTGAGACTCCATCACATAACCTCATGAATTCATTTTTTATTCATTTTTCCCTTTTTATGTCAATGATCAGTATTTTGCTCAAAATCATCATCATTTCTCATCTGGACCCACATTTTCTGCCTTCTAGCCTCTTCTCACATTGTCATCAGTGTGACTTGACCTAAAACACAACTGACCAACTCACACTCCTGCTTAAAATCGCTTGTTAGCTTAGCCATTTTTATTTATTGACTATTTGTCACATAGTGTTGCTAAATAAATGTGTCTTTTTAAAAATGAGACAAAGAGGAGACAGGAAAATGAGAAACAATGGAAAGATCAGTATATTTATTCATTTGATAAATATTTAAACTATGTGCCAAGCACTGGGCTTGGTGTTCACAATAGTGAACAAAACGTATCAGGCTCCTGTCTGCAAAGATTTTTCAGTCTTATCAATTCAGCCCACATAATTAAATAGCTAAAATTTTACCCAGCATTGACTATGTATCAGGTATTATTCTAAGCCCTTTACTAAAAGGATCTCATTTAGTCTTTACAACCGTGTCAATGAGCTAGGCACTCTTAATTATTCTCATTTTATTCAAGAGACAATGGAAGTTTGGCAAGGTTAAGGCTAACAAGAGATGGAGCCAGGATTAGAAGCTAGGCTGACTCAGAGCTCTTTCCTAATTGAATTACAATGTACAGCCATTATCCTGTTAAGAGAACAGACCAACCATTCCTGAAGTGATGGAGTAACAACATAGCAGAGGTGTCACCAAATAGCTAGTTGCATAGAACTGCCTTCCAGAGTCAGGCATGGCCACCACCTGAACTGGAGTTTTGGAAGACTCCAAAGTCCAGGTACATAGTAATAGGGACATTCATTTCTCTGACCCTTAACTCTCTGCCTAAAGCATATTGACAAAATTTGTTCTTATTCTAGGATTTTCAGCTCAGGAATTTATTCTACTACCTATTTCTATGCTTTAAAAATATCATTTTAGTTTCTAGTTTTAAAAGCTTTATTATATTTGTTATAAGTTTATACTTTTCAAAAAAACATTATGATCTTTAATTTTTTCACGGTTTTAAAAAATGTTTTAATGGTCATTATTCATTATTTTTATTTATTGTTAAAGTTTTTTATAATCTTTTAATTAAACTTTTAAAGGTATTTTGACTTTCTACTTCTCCATTTTTCTGAGTTTATTTTCATACTTTTCAACTATGTCCCCAACTTCACTTAATTTTGTTCTTTTGAGGTAAGTGATTAAAGGCGGTTAAATTGTATGCCTTTGTAAGACCTGTAATATCAATTTCTGCATAAATAAGGAAAAATGGCTTCATGGAGCATGATTCCCAAAACATGCTTTGGGAGATGTTTTCTGATGAACCAGTTCAGAAGCCAGTGATCAGTATAGGCTGGCCTGGACAGAACTTTGTGTGCAAGGTAGGGAAATGTTGAGTCCTGGGAAGATGTAACAGAAACCCAGGCTCTAGACTAAGTTCTTCCCCCAACTGCCTTTGTGACCTTTGGCAGATCCCTTCCCTGCTCTTTTTAGCAATGGCAGGAAGGAGCTAAAATAAATAATTTCCAAATCCTTCCAGCTCTTGTATTGTGTGTGCCCTCTGATTTGGATAGTAGTGGATTAGCAGAACAAAGCAGTGCCTTCTGAGAGAGCCATATTAAAGTGGCATATCAAATTATCAAAATACCGCTTTTTATTACTTAGTAATGTCTACAAAAGGAATCCCTGACATATTATCTGTGCTACAAGTATGGCCTTGCCCTGTCTCTCATCCTGTGAGCTCCATCATTTTGGGGCTTTGGTACCAAAATGTCAATATCAAAATGGTATGAGCCCTTTGGAAAATACTAAGGCTTATAATTCTATAGAACTGGGTTTGGATTCCAGGCTCAGTTGTTTCATTATTACTTAGCCATGTGGCCTTGGGAATAAAAGTTTTCAGCCTCTATTTCCTTACAAGTAAAACTAAATTATAATATGAACTCTGAAGATGCTGTTAGGTTTAGAAATGAAATGTATTAAGAGCCAATGCATGCCTTACCATATAAAGAAAGGAAGTAAAGCTTAAGGCAGTCTATTGCTCTCAAAATAATTTTCTAAAATAGAAAAAAGAGCTATGTTTCACTAAAAAAAATTAACAACATGTTTTACATGTTGGGAGAATCTTGAGTTTCAGATGGGCTAATGGCCCAATGGACTAGGAAGAGATCAAGTGCTCAAGTAGGAAGGAAAAGCAGACATTAGACATTCAGACAGTCTGAACATGTACTGTACCATTTATCAGATATACAAAGAACAGGGAATGTTTATGAAAAACAAGCCCCCATTACTCCTATCCCTAGATGAGAACTCTCAGTTCTGAGTCAGACCTGAATATCAGCATTTAGCAGTGATACTGCTCAACAGAGACATGTATTACTGTAATGCAGCAAAATTACTCTTGAGCTCTGTGGCATCTTGGCCTTGTGTGGCTGAGAAGAGTCTCAGAAAGACTTATTTGTGGTTCTAATTAGTGATCAAATTGGGTAAAAGGCCCAAAGATAAAGTATATGTTGTGCTAACAGGAAGTTTTGGAACACTTGGTAAACTTTTTGAGGAATAAGATAATCTTGCAAAATTGGGCTGTCTGGTTGCTGATTCCCAAGGCAGAACAAAGAAAGAGAGTGCCGGAATATGTATGTGTGCTATAGAAAGGGTAGGTTAAAACTTGCTGGATGATGATGATCATGGTAATGGTGATAATTATGGTGATGGTGATAATGGCAATAATGATAATTTTAGCAGAATTACAAAGGGAAAGAATGTATTTAAGTTCTAGAAAATTGTCTCAATATTCCTTCTACTATTTGATATAGTTCTTTATTCTCTGGAGAAAGTTTTGCCTAGGGAATTACCTCACTTTGAGTTTTCAAAGTGAAAATTGAATTGGGAAAAGTGCTGTGGCTCACAGAGGATGGATCAGCCAACTCTGCTGTGACAGTATTTAAAAATCTTCATAGAAGAGGTAATGCTTCAACCAGTTCCTTAAAAATGAAGGTCATTTAGAAAGTAAAGAAGTGAGAGATTTTATTTTGTGGAAAGCTTGTAAAAAAGGCATAGAAGCATCAATTGAAATGGCATAGAGTCACAGGCCTAATATGAACTGGAATTTGACAAGAAGACAATTAAGGCAGGAAATTAAGATGTGAGATAGAGTGAACGTAGATAGTAATCTAGAAAGGCACTTATATGCCAGCTGTGATGCCAAGCTGGAGAGTTTGGATTTTATCTGTAAAATCTAGGATGGCCAAGGAGAAGTATAGTTTGCATTTTGTTTGTTTTACTTTATTAACCTGGAATAGGACCTAGTGACTTTGTTCTTAAAATATAACTTTGATGAAAGAAAGGTGTTTAATCAATTGCACTGGGGACCAGTGGCCCGAAGACCATTTTGTAAGCTATTGCCTCTTTTAAAGTTAACAGCCTGTCCTAGAAGAAGAGAGAAGCAACGGAGTTAGAGAAAAGGGGCTAGAGTTCAGTCTTATTGCTGAGATGGAATAGTGTACACTAGATGACAGATCAGACCTAAGGATTTTGAATAAAATAGAGGGAGAATCTGTTGATGGCACCCAAGCTTCTAGTTTTTAAGGCAGAATATATGGTGACACCATGAATAGATGCAAAAAATAACCTCATTTTTTTTCTACACAAGTATTCTATTTACATGCTTTTGCTTATACAGGCAGAAAAGAGACTTAGAAACCTACTTTTAAAAAATGTGGGCTAAGATGTTTTGCTTCAAGCGGATAACATGAGATCTGTTTCCAGCCTGCTCATCTCATGTACCAGAGGCCACTCACTGCTTACCAAAATTCATGGTCTCCTCTACTTTCTGGGCACACAACTAGACTGCATGTTCTGGCTTCTGTTACAGTAAGGAGTGGCCCTGTGGTTGAGTTCCAGCCAGTGGAATGTGAGCAGAAGTGATGTGCACTGATTGGAGACTTGACCATAAACTCCATGAGGCTTTCCTCCATGCTCTGCTTTCTCCTCTGGCTTGTTGGAATGGAGAAAACCTCTGGGACATTAATCAAAACCACAAAGTAATGGTGACAGAGCCTCCAATAGTCTGGATATCTGCATGACTCTGCAGAGGTGGCCTTCAGCTGCCATGTATTGTTACGCAAGTGGAAAATAAGCATCAATTTGAGTCTGTTTATTACAGAGATATCCTAAATAAACATCAAATTCTCCCATTTATTTTTTAATGTAATGAATATGTATTGAGCACAAGTTATGCTCCTGGCAGTACATTAGATGCTAAGGATGTAGTGTGGAGCAAAGCATATAAACTTCTTGCCCTCATAGAGCTTATAACCTAAGGGATAGCAGAAATTTTATATTTCTGCTCAGTATACTATTTCTGCTCAATATACTATTTTATTACATTTAAATACAATTTGTGTGTTTAAAAATTTCCCTTACTTCATACAATATTGTTTTTTTTTTAAAGCATGGCAATTATTAACACTAGTTTGAGATAATTCTCATAATCACAAAGGACTAACAAGGTGTAGAGAGCTGATACGTGAGCTTTTTCCAAGTTACCTTAGAATTTTATATTTTATTTGTATAACTGCATAGATCATAGTTGTCTACAAATATAATTTATGTTGTTAACAACACCAGCTTGGTACTTGAGCTTATTTTTCATGAATAGAAAAAGCACTATTTTGATGATAATAATAATGAGAATTAATAGTTACTTGTATGAATTTTTGCTTATAAGAAAATATCTTAAAACTAAATATGTTTCTACATAAGTAGTTGAGTATATTGTAGGGGAACAAGTTTGTGGAAGGGAGATGTGGAATGGGGAAGCTGCATATGATGAGTTCGGTTTTGCACAGGTAACATTTGTAGTACCCACAAGATAGATATTAAAGCAGATCCACACCTAGTCTCCAACTGAGTTTTTGAGTTTGGGCTATGTTCATAAGCTGAGAAAAAAAGAATTAGTAGTTAGGAACAGATTAAAAACATAAAAGGAAGTGACTGTTGAAATGGAATGATTTTAGAAGGCATGTGAGAATTAAGCAATAACCCTTCAGGGAAGGAATTAACCAGGGAGAAAGAGATGACCTTTCTTTGAGACAGGACAGAAGACAGAAGAATTGTGTTAGTGCTAATGAGTCTAAAAATGGATCCAGTAAGGCCAAGAGTTTTTTCATTGTGAGGCAGAAAATTATAGTACCTCAGAGTTAAGACTCTGGAGTCAGACAGACGCAGGCTCAAATCATGTCAATAGCTGTGTGACTTACGGTAAGTCTCATTTTCAACATCTGCAAAGTGGTACCAATAATAATATTTATCTAATGTCCTGTTGTGAGTATTAAAAGACAAGAATGCAAAATTCCTGATAAGATAGTGTTTAACATTAGCTACGAATAGTACAATATTAGCAAATGGCTAGTAGAAACTAACTATCAAACATTTAGAGTTTTACCAGTCCATGCTGTTTGAATTTCTTCAGAAACAGCAGGATTGGTAGTTTGCTGGGTGGTGCCATCAGAAGACAAGAGAATGAAGGAATTACAGGGTCCCAGTGATAATGTGGTTGAAGAAATCATTTGCTTTGGGGATGGCGTTAAGTCAGTCCAGGCAGGGGCTGATGGATTAAGAGAATAAGCTGACATCTCGGCTTATTGAAGATAAAACACTGTTTAAGTGGAGTATATTCATTCATTTAACAAGTGTTATTGAGCACCTACTATCTACAAGGCATTATTAAGGTATATTTGGAGACAGTAAATGCTTTGAAAAAATTGAGCAGAGTAGACAGGATTTGGATGGTAGAAGATGACATGGGAAGTTGCTCTTTTAAGTGGGGTGGCAAGTGTTGGCTTCATGGAGAATGTATCATTTAGGAAAGACTCCATACAATAACCACAGCTTTCCCTTTCCCTATATCCAGAATTCTTTTGATGTTTTTCTCATTTTATTGTCCCATAATCTTTCATCTTTTTTTTGTCGAAATAATGAAGCAAAGGGAATTCTACACTGGATCTATTACATGTAAATTAAGACTCTGTAAATCAAAGTGATCTAGAAGGCAAAAATCTTGTAAGGAAAAGAAAACCAGAAAAATTCCTGATGTTTCAAAGTGGCCTAAAATGCAGAAAGGCCAGGGGCAGTAGCTCATGTCTATAATCCCACCACTTTGGGAAGCCGAGGTGGGAGCGTTTCTTGAGCCTAGGAGCCAGGGCAACATAGTGAGATCCTATCTCTACAAAAAATAAAAAATTAGCCAGGTATGGTGATGCACACCTGTAGTCCCAGCTACTAAGGAGGTTGAGATGGGAGGGCTGCTTGAGCCCAGGAGGTTAAGGCTTCAGTGAGCTGTGATCACACCAGTGTACTCCAGCCTGGGTAATAGAGTAAGACCCTGTCTCAAACAAAAACAAAAACAACAAACAACCACTACGAAAATGCAGAAGTCTGCTAAACAAAAAATAATACAACACTCTCATGTTGTGATCCTATAAATAAATCAGTATGGTACTGGGTCTAACCAAAGCACATGGCTTATTGATTGATTCATTTATTCACTCATTCATTTCATGTGACAGACTGACAACTTACATGTTAGGCTTTGCACTAAGCATGAAAATTTCAAAGACAAATAACATATAGGTATCTCACTTTGAAGAATTTACACTTGATTGGGGCAGATGAACTAACGTATAGATAATTTCAGTTATGGCATCCTATCAGGGACAACAACAGCCTGTTCTTATGGTGAATGAAAATAACCTCCCTAGGATGTCTTAGTGGAGACATTAAATCAATGTTTTTAAGCATGTCTAGAAAAGCTTTCTGAAATGTGGACTAAGATAATTTTGACAGATGTATAGTATTCTGCAGACCCAGGTTGGTGCTGATGAAATAATCATCTGTTTGACCACAAATGACTACTTTGAGCTGAGCCAGGGAGAGTAAATAGTAAGCCAATGTTGAGAATTGATCAGAGGATGCAGGAGACAGAAGCAGCCAGAGCATTAAATATTGATAGGGTAAGGATTTATCTAGCTGTGAAAAACTCAGCATTACAATAGATTCTATTGTTGGAAAGCTAGGAAAAAAGCAGCCTCATATGCTGGAGGATCACCTGCTAAAGGCACTATATCATAATGGTACTGTTGAAGCCCTTCTCTGCCCTTAATCTTTATGCACCAGTCTCTGAAGATTGACATGGCTGACGTGGCTGCATATATTCAGGGATTATGCTGCTCAAGTGACTCTGTGTCCATTAGCTATTGCTGGGGAACAAACCATCCTAAACTTTAGCATCTTAAAATAATAACCCATTGCTTGGCTCACAATTCTGCAGATTGGGCTTACTGTGATCATTCTTGTCTGGGTCAGGCTTGGCTGTCCTCAACTGGCCTCACTCACAGACTGGCAGTGAACTTTAGGACAGCTGGAGCCAGCTGCCTTATGATAACTTTGTCTGGGACAGCTGGAACGACTAAAGACTCGCTTCACACGGTCTCTCATTTTACAAGGAGTTATTTTGGGCTTATTTGCATGATGGTCAAAGGATACCAACTGCAACAGCAGGCAAGCCCCATGGCACAACCACTTATGGCACAATCGGTAAGGTTCCATGGGCCCAAAGGAAGTCATACAACTAGGCAGTGTTTTCCACATATGTTGGTGTTGAGCACCCTTCCCCTGATGATTTGGTTTGTATATTTGTCCCCTCCAAATCTCATGTTGAAATGTGATCTCCAATGTTAGAAGTGGAGCCTGGTGGGAGGTGTTTGGGTCATTGGGGTGGAACCCTCGTGAACAGGTTGGTGCCCTCCCCATGGTAATGAATTCTCACCCTGAGTTCATGTGAAGGCTGTTTTTTAAAAACAGCCTGGAACTTCTTCTCTTTCTTTCTCTCCCTGGGTGACACGCCTGTGCCCCCTTCACTTTCCACTATGAGGCCTTGCCAGAAGCTGAGCATATGCTGGTGCCATGCTTTTATAACCTGCAGAACCCATGAGCCAAATCTCTTTTCTTTATAACTTATCCAGTATCAGGTATTCCTTTACAGCAATACAAAATAGACTAATACATCAGCCCAGAGGGTTTTGAAAGTCTCTATCTTTAGCTTTCCCTTTGACTGATGCTCCCCTACCATCCCCACCAGCCCTTGTGAGATTTGGTTATACAGGTTGAGTAATAATCTCATATAAAAGGTCAATCTCCATAAAAGTCACAGGTCAATCTTAGACACCAGACATCATTCATCATATCCGTAGCTGAGGTATTTAAAAGCAGGGAGATTCTTGTTGGTATGAATTGATAGAAGCATAGAACTGACTAAAACCAACCTTGTAATTTAAGTGAATATATAGAAAACTCCTTCTATCCCCAGAGTCTGAGCTCCATGGAAACTAGGGAAGGGAGGCATTTTTTTTAAGAGACACTACTATACCAGCCAAAGGAATCCAGATTTTAGAGAAGAGAATAAATATTTCTAGAAGAAAGGTTTCCTTGACTAGACAGTATGCTCCATGTTTTCTTGGCCTACATCTTCACCCACTAATCCAGTCCACTGAGAAAAATATCCACCAAACCATGGATATCAGTGGATATTGCCAGGTTTGTGAGCATTTCCACTGGCACTCACCTTCCTCTACTGTGAACCTCTCTCTCTTCATGGCCACTTAGCCCACACGGGCAGAGTGTTGAGGAGATTTTAGCTGGACAAGGCATTTACTGTGGGGTTTCTCTGGGGACTTTTCATTTTTCCTTAATTAAAAAAATTTTAAGAATAATGTAATCGTGCTCATCATAGTTTAAAAAGTAGAGAAATGGCAACAAAAAATGATCCAACTTTCTTTGATAATGATTAATTTATTTGCTTCTTATAACATTATATATGCATGTACCTTCGATTTTTCTCTAAGGCTCTGGAAGCCCCATCTTGGAAGGTCACAGCTTAGCTATAGGATTGCTGTATGACCTGATGGACCTCAGGGGCCACAATTTTCTGTGTGGTCTGAGTTAAAGCCCTTTAAAGAGTAGAGGCTCCAGAACAAGAAGTCTTTTACATGGAGTCAGCTTTGCAATGGGTCAAGTGCGAGATGCTTGGAGGATGTAAAACTTAGTGCTGTCCAGCCTGCCAGACATCTAGTTACTAAGTTGATTTTACAGCATGTAACTGTTTCAGAGTCCTTGCTTCCTCTTAGTCTTCCTTATGTTTTCAACTCTTCTACCATCAGTTTTGGCTAGACTAGAGAGGGGTTAAAGACAGGCAGAGAAGCTTCCACATCTCCCATGACAGAAGAGAGAAACGAACGTATACATCAATGGATGAATCAGTAAATCATGAAATGATTAAAGAGAGGAAACCACAAGAATCAAATTAGATTCTTTCTACCAGTTTAGTTAAAAAAACGATGTGGAAGAATTAGTGGGGATAAATGGGACTATAATGATTATGTATTACATATATATAATTAAAAATGATTATATCTAGAAAGTGTTATAATATTATTATCGGTAGATTTTAACTTCCAATGCTCTGGATAACTTGAGATAAATGAGAATTTGATGTAATTCTGGCAATTTCAAAGAATTCCTAAATTACACCCGCTTTCCCTAGGAAGCAAAATATTTTATTTACTGGAAAATACCATCCAGATGTTGTTTTGTTTAATAGTAATTTGTTCAACAAGTGTTTACTGGATACTCCTGTGCTGGGCACTGTGTTGTGAGCTTGGGATACAGGCATACTCTCTGATCTCATAGAATTAATAGTCTCCTAGAAGATGCATTGAACAAGAATAAAATTATCATGATTGTCATGAAAAACTAAGTGGCCATGAGAACATAAGACAGGAGGATGTCACTGATTCTCTGAGAATCGGGGAAAGGTTCCCTGAGGAACAGTTGTTTCATCTGAGACTTCAAGGGTAAATAAGAATTTGTCAAGTGAAGAGGCAGGGGCAGTGAGAAGCAGTGTTCCCTGCAGAAGGAGCACACACAAACACCAGTCAGGATGAAGCCAAGGTCCTAAAAGCAACTTGGTTGGATCAAAGAGAAAGCCAGGAGGGCAATACATAGAGATGGCCAGCAGTCCATAAGCCATAGGGAGGGTTTTAGTGATAGTTCTACTATTGTCATTGTTATTAAATCATTTTTTCATAATTGACAAGTCATTTTTGAAAGAGGTTATCAAATTTTTTTTTTTCACTTTATAACACACCTAGGTGTATCCTTGTGTCCTCAGGTATATTCCTGTCTCTGGCCCAGTCCCTCTCACCTCTCAGTGTGGCACCATAAATGTAGTTCTTGATGCTGCGGCTTCCTCGCCCTTTTTGAGCATCTTGCATGAGCTCTGGATTCCACATTGCATCCTGGGAAACCTCACCCTACCCTCAATTTGTTGCCTCTTTCAGCAGCTTTCAATCCATATGACTACTTTTTTCCAAAGCTATTTGAATTAATTGTGAAAGTGAAATTTCAAGAGACAATATATTGAATGTTTCACTCAGATACAAACATCTAAAATTTATAGCATCCTATTAAAAAAAACAGCCAAAGCAGAGAAAAGCTGAGCTAACCTAAACAGATCCCTCTGGCTGTTTTTCACTATTCATTCCCATTAAATGCAAAACGTGTGTTACTCCAGATGGCCACAGCTCTCTTCTCCCTCGGTAAAGGAACTATAAACAAAATGAACCAGATGATCGACTTCCATGGTGGTTTTCATTTTCCAAAGCATTTAGTTGACTTCCTGTTATTATTTCTGACGCTGCTAGTTTCAAGTAATAGTTGCTGGTAAGTGCTAAAGAGCATCATGTAGTAGAAATGACCTGGGCTTAGAAACCTTGGTTCCAAGTCCTGGCTTTACTCCCCCATTTACTGGTGTGTGGTCTTTCTCTGCTATGGTGTACCCATCACCCATAGATGGTTGATGGTTTGGACAGGACCGTCATAGTGGTTCCATACAGCTTTAGGGGAGAAAAAAAAGTCCTTTCTTTTCTGCTCTCCTAGATTCTCTGGCTGGGGTTCTATAAAATTAATCTGACAAAAGACAGACTGACAAAAGAAAAGCAAACAAAAGTTTATTAGCATGCGCATCACACACACCCATGAGGGTGCTCAACAATGAGTAACTCAAAGAGGTAGTTAGAATTTGGGGTGTAGATAACTAACAATAGGGAAAAGGGAGGGGGAGAAAGAGCACTATGGAACAGCAAATGGCTTTTTGAAAAGATAAATGGGCCCTTGGGAGAATAGGTGGGTGATGGTTTATGACAGTGTATGTCTGGGTGTGCTGTGGACTTCTAGAGAGATTATAGTTGCTTGTGGGGAGGGGATTTATGACAATTGAGTTCTTTGGGAAGCCTCTGCTTGCGGGCAGATAAAGGATTTCAAGAACTCACATGCCTTCAGCTCAAAATAATTCTTATGTCAAAGTGGCATATTTTGGGGTAACATACGCTGCTTTCCTTCACAGCCCTAAAGTAGTAGCTCTTTTATGATCGAATCCACTGGCTCACTCAAATTTATCATCTTTATTGAAGATTCTGTCTGATTGTTGAGCAGTCTAATTTGCTTTGTTGATGAATAACGATGACCAGGTTGACATCTACAAGTTGCCTAACATCTGTCCATAAAGAAACGTTCACCTCTGTCAAATCTATGAAAAGCTTTACCTGTGAAGAGTATACGTTTCAGTGCTATGGACTAAAAGGGAGTAGGAACATTGCTTATCTCTCTGATTTGAATAAAATTGTATATTGAAAGATGGATGTCAGTCACTTAATTTACCTTAAATGGCACAGTCCAGCTAGTACCAGGAGATACTGTGAGCTTGGGATACAGACATAGTCTCTGATCTCATAGAATTGATAGTCTCCTAGAAGATGCATTGAACAAGAATAAAATTATCACAATTGTCATGAAAAACTAAGTGGCTATGAGAGCATAAGACAGGAGAATGCCACTTATTATCAGGGAATCGGGGAAAGGTTTTTTTACTGGGAAAGCACAGGATTATTCAGAAAATAATTTACTAACTGGAAGCAAAAAGAGAAGAAATGATGATAGGAAACAATTTTCTTTTCCTTCCTTCCTCCCTCCCTTCTTTCCTCCCTTTCTCCCTCCCTCCCTCTCTTCCTTCCTTCCCTCCTTCCTTTCTATTTCTCTTTTTTTTTTTTTTTTTTTTTTCCGTGTCTCACTTTGTTGCCCAGGCTGAAGTGCAGTGAGATCTTGGTTCACTGCAACCTCTGCCTCCTGGTCATGCCTCAGCCTCACAAGTAGCTGGGATTACAGGCATGCACCACCGCATCTGGCTATTTTTTGTAGTTTTTTAGTAGAGACAAGGTTTCACTACGTTGGCCAGACTGGTCTCAAACTCTGGCCTCAAGTGATCCACCTGCCTCGATCTCCCAAAGTGTTGGGATTATAGGCCTGAGCCACTGCACCTAGCCAGAAATTTTTTTGTCTTTTAGTATCCAAGTGAATGTTCAGCCAAACCATAAACATGCTTACCACAGAACTATTCAGAGCCATTTTGCCTGCTTTGATGCTGGCCTCTTTAAGATAGAAAGTTAGTGCTGAAGAAGAAGGAGGGCTATCTTGTCACCAAAGAAGATGGAAAAACTTCTTTGCATTCAGAAAAGGTCCTGCATAATTGTTCTTATTGAAGTTCACTTTTAAATACATTTTCATTTTATTCCTCAACTATGAATAAAAGTAATTAAACTACTTAAAAAGGCAAAGAAAGCTGGACAGAACCAAAAATATCTTTATATTTGGGAGTGTCCTTATTCTTCTTAGGAGACATAAGGTGATATATTTTGGTGTCTGCAATTTGCATTCAAATGATTCAATTAAAATATGTAAATACATCATGTGTGTGTATACACATGTATATATGTGTATCTGTATGTCTGTGTATGTGTGTGTACATGGTGGGTACATAGATCTGTTTGGGAAATTTTAGGGATGGGCATTGTTTGCAATGCCTCCATCTCAAGCCTGTTAACTATAAAGAAGCTGTCATCATAGACTGGGCGTAGTGGCTCACACCTGTAATCCCAGCACTTTGGGAGGCCAAAGTGAGTGAATTCGAGACCAGGAGTTCGAGAACAGCCTGGCCAACATGGTAAAACCTTTCTCTACTAAAAAAACAAAAATTAGCTGGGTGTGGTGGTAGCATGTGCCTGTAGTCCTAGCTACTCAGGAGGCTGAGGCACAAGAATAGCTTGAATCCAGGAGGTAGAGGTTGCAGTGAGCCAAGCTTGCACCACTGCACTCCAGCCTGGGTGACAGAGAGAGTCTGTCTAAAAAACAAACAAACAAACAAACAAAAGAAGCTATCATCATCTTGCATACATCAGCAATTCACAGAAACTGAACCTTAAAAATAAGAAATGACACAGTAACAGGATTAATGGATCAGCTAATATAATAGACTCCTTTAGTCACAGACTTTGAACAGAATTAAATAATGTTAAGAACCATTCAAGGAAGAAATATGAAAGCTATCTATCTAGTAAGTAAAATGTTTCTTCTGAATGCTCAGGAAAATAGGGATTAGAAAGAGACTGGTAGGCTATAGTGTATACCTAGCAGAGATTTCTTTCCAGTCTAAAACAAGTCAAACGTTGGAATGAGCTCTGGGGCTGAGCCCAGTCTTAGTGAACTTTGCAGAGAGTACTACAGAGTAGAAAGCAGAGAAACTGCTGAGCTTCCACCCACTGACCTTGACCAGAGGAGACAAATAGAGTAGAAGATACTACGTGGCTAAGTTCTTTACATTCCTTTGGCATCTCTCTGCAGAAAAATAGGGGCAAGAAACTTAAAGGCAGACTATGCTGCTTTTAAAAAATCTTTGCTATTTTGCATTTATATGGATGCATCTCTTATTTAATTAAACAATTTGGCATTCTAAGGTGTTTTCTTTATTGGCATATGCACACTTCCGTTTCTGATCGGCTGGAAAGTAGGATATTCTCAGAAGATCTGGCACAACTCGGGGTGGATTGTGTGCACGCTTTTAACTGAATTCTCATTTTATCTTTAACTTTTGTAACAGATGGAGGCTGGGTCTAAACTAAGTTTTCAGTAAGTATTTGAAAATGGTGGCTGACCAATTCTATCAATCATTCGACCAGTTTACATCATCTACTCTGTGCCACATGTCCGGGTTGGGGGATATTTTTGTCAAAATGTAACTGTTATGGGATTAGCTCTTTAAAAAGTTTCACTGGACATCAATCATGGGCAGTCCTAAATTATAAATAGGTAACTTATAAACTGATGTAGGCATGGGATGTGATGTTCAGATTGAGAAGAAGGGAAAAGTACTCAAGGAGAACAGCAGTGAATGATGACTCGGCCGTAGCTGAATAAGATTACTAACGCCACTTAGTGAATTCAGTAGAGAAGAGCGCCCTCATCTATTAGAGATATTGTTGGGGGCATGATAGGCAGGAACTGCAGAAGGAGTGCATTGTGTTGTTCCCAGCTATGAAGCAAATGGAATGGAGTGAGGAGGAGACAGAAAGTTACAGGCAGAAGACAGGCTTTATAGAAGAGATGGAAAGAGGAACTAAGAAGGCGGACCCAAAGTTATTTTATCTGAGTAATAGCCCCAATGCCAGCGACAACAGATGGCAAATAACAAGGAAGCTTCTGGTTTTTTTAAAAATAAAAATGTAAAACTTTTTATTTTTAATTGACATAATAATTGCATATATTTATGGAGTACAATATGATGTTTGCATATATGTTTACAAGGTGGCATGATTAAATCAGGCTTTTCTGTTTTTTGAGATGGTGTCTCACTCTGTTGCCCAGGCTGGAGTGCAGTGGTGTGATCCTCACTCACTGCAACCTCCACCTCCTGGGTTCAAGCGATTCCCAGGCCTCAGCCTCCTAAGTAGCTGGGAACACAGGTGTGTTCCACCTAGCCTGGCTGATTTTTGTATGTTTAGTACAGATGGGGTTTCACCATGTTGGCTAGGTTGGTCTTGAACTCCTGATCTCAGGTGATCTGCCCACCTTGGCCTCCCAAAGTGCTGGGATTACAGGTTTCAGCCACCACACCTGGCCTAAATGAGGCTATTAACAAATCCGTTATCCCACGTGCCTATCACTTTTTGCGGTAAAAACATTTAAAATCTACTGTTTTTCAGTTTTGAAGTACATAATGCGTTATTAATTATATTCACCATTCTGTGCAATAGATCAGTAAAGGTTATTCCTCCTGTCTAACTGAAACTTTGCATGCTTTGATCAATATCTCCCCTTTCCTTTCCCTCCCCTCCCCCAGCCTCTGGTAACCATCGCTCTACTCTACTTCTATGAGTTCAAATTTTAGATTCCACATGTAAGATCATCTGGCATTTGTCTTTCTATGTATCAATTATTTTGCTTAGCATAATGTCCCGTAGGTCTGTTCATCTATGTTATTGCAGATGACAGAATTTTATGATATTTCAATGCTGAATGGTATTCCATTGTGTATATATACCACTTTTTCTTCATCCATTCATCTGATGATGGACACCTAGGTAGCTTCTATATCTTGGATATTGTGAATAATGCTGCAGTGAACATGGGAGTGAAAGCTGTTTGGCATATTAATTTCAGTTCCTTTGGATACATACCCAGAAATGAGGTAACTGGATAATATGGTAATTCTAATTTTAGTTTTCTGAGGAATCTATATACTGTTTTCCATAAAGGTTGTACTAATTTACATTCCCACCAATAGTTCACATGGATTCTCTTTTCTCCACTCTTAACCAATACTTAGTTTCTTTCATCTTTTTGTTAATATCCACTCTCACAGGTATAAGGTGATACTTCACTGTGGTTTTAATTAGCATTTCCCTGATGATCAGTGGTAATGAGCATTTTTTCATATATCTGTTGGCATTGGCATGTCTTCTTTTGAGAAAGCACAGTTTTTGATTAGGTAATTTGTTTTTCTGCTATTGAGTTGTCTGTGTTCCTTACACATTTTGGATATTCACCAGATGTCAGATGTATGGTTGCAAATATTTTCTCCCAATCTGTGATTGTCTCTTCTGTAATCAGGATTCTTATAGCAGGAACAGCCATTCAGCAAGTACTTATTGGGCACCTATCTGGTTAACAAAGAAAGTGACTGCAAAACTAGAAAAGTATTTATGAAGCTCAAACAGATTAGAACCTCTCTCGTATGGACAATAAAAAGAACGGCTCAGACTTGCTCTAGGAGTAGCTCAGGGGCCAAAGGATGATCTGAGAACTGGAGAGATTTATCAGCCTGGGGCAGCTTAAAATCACACCTTGAAATCTCAGTCTTGCAAAATGAGAAATAACGCATGCAGCCCTCTAAGCCCTCATCTACCTAGTCTATGGTCTTTTACTGTGATATATACCATCCCTCTCCTCATCAAACATTGCCTTACGGCCTATTACGTCAGACAGTGCTGGCCACAGGCCAGTCTGGGGGTCCTCAACACCCAATTCAGCTGCCCTCTGCTGTATGTCATGGCTCTGCAGGAGAGTGACTTCAGCACATTGAATGGGCCCACTTGTGAACAAGCCCTCCTCAGCACTCTATGTGCTAAGCACTGTTGGTTCTAAAAATTTTACAAATAGTAACTCATTTAATTGGTGTTCTTAAAAATTCTATAAGGTAGCTGTTTTTATTATCCCAATTTTACAAATGAGGAAACTGAGGCACAGTGAGGTTAAATAACTTGCCTAAGATCCACAAATGGCCCACTACCTTCTATAGAATGGGCTTTGCCTCATAGATCCTGGCATCCCCTCAAGGCAGTGCAGCCCCACTCTGGCTTCCAGAGGAGGTGGCAGACTTCTAGGCAGACATTCATTAGCAGCTTGTGCTAGGTCAGCATGGCCTCCAAAATCCACATCTCCTGCATCAGATGTCTCCTACTGCCTTTCTTTTTGATTGAGACCAATTTTTCCTTCCCTTCCTCCTTCCTTACTTTCTTTTAAAATGGGATTTTTGTTGGTGGTTATTATTTGTAGGAGAAGGGTCCCTTGGAACAGAAAATTGTCACCAAGAGAACTATCCTAGGAGCATCAAGTGGTTTGCCCTATGTTTTGGGAGCCCATGAAAGTGGGTGCTATTAATATTTTGCCTTAATTATCTTAGATACTGCTATCAAGGGATGCTAATAGATGTGCAGAGGATTAATGCAAAACTTTTTTATTCTTCGATGAAATTATTCAGTTAAGCTCAGTGTGGAAAGGAGAATCTGTCCTTTTCCTTACCCTTTTGATGGGACAAAAGAGTCATCATCAACATGTGCCTTACAGTCTAGGTTATTCACCTGGTATAATCTGTGGAAATTGGGGTTTGGGGGCATGGGGTTGAAGAATGAGTACTTCAGCAGAATAGTTCATGTAATGCTCCCTTGAGATCGCTCCACTACCTTAAATGGAAGAGACACTCTCTCCTGCAATATTCTGGGCTTCTGTGGGTATATCCAGAGAGGATATGTACATACTGCCACCAGGCATACACACTCGCATGCACTCACACTCAGGAATTTTGACAGAATAGTCTAGGAAAGAGAAACACAACATTACCTGGAACACCCCTGCAGCCCACCCCATCTACTTGGAGGGAGTATTCTAAGAAGCAAAGACAGATGTTAACTTCCCACCCCCAAGGGCCTACCAGCCCAGTACAAAGTCTCACCTAGTAATGACGTCTCCTTTCACTACAGAAACACTAAGAAAAATTAGAAAACATGAAACTAAAGAATCTTTTAAAAAATCTTGGGTCAGAACTAATTCTTAGGCAAAACATTCATCTTATTGAATTTCTACATGAGAATAGCTTTTGGCATAAGAGTTATCATCCCCTCTCCAGAGCAGACCCCTGCAAGGGTAGAGAAAGGGAAGGAGTATTTCTTTTTCTAAACATACTGTCTCTTGTTCCACCTATAAAATAATGGAGGCCAGGGACTATGCATATCTCACCCACAGCTGAATCTCTAGTTCCCAGGGCATAGCAGGCACTTGTTCAATGTCTGCTGATATTTTTCATATAAAAAAAACAGGGAAGCCCACAAGTATCCTGGTACAACAGCCAGATATATTCCCTTTCTTCTCAAATTCTTTTATAAAGAGGAAGCTCAGAACTGCCTGGGTAACTCCCTTAAGAGTGGTTCCTCCTAAGCTGTGTAGCTAGGGATTACCACTGGGGCCCAAAGAGAACCACAAGACAAGAAAGTCATCATTACAACAAATCACAGATTCAGGCCAAAGACATACTCAGAAACTGCAGCCACCAATGAAATGCCCATAACCAATAAACTGAGATCCAGAATTGAGAAGCCAGGCTCAGATCACAAGCAGAAAGTATGAAGTAGTTAGTCAATTCAGGACACAGAATTCAAAGCTGAGATGCAGGGCCTAAGCAGAGATCAAAGATATGCAGGTACATGGAAGATGTCCAAAGTTAATCTTATTGCATCAAATATATTTAAGACATAACTCATCTATGAGTGAGTGGCTGGACCTTTTATTGTGATATATGTCATCCCCTTCCTCATCACACATTGTTTAAACATTTCTAAATTTTGTGCAGTAAAAATAAAAGTTTTCCCTTTATGGCAAAAGAGAAAAAAATGTTAGTTTTCATTCTCAAGACCTGCTCCTCATCCTCAACAACTCCCCATCCAAGCAGGGAGTGTGCTCTCACCCTCATACATTCAATTACTTTCATGATAAGCTGGGAACCATTCTTGACTTCTCACTAAGTTCCACTGATTTTACCTATTAAATGTTCCTAGAATATGTCACTTATTCTACACTTGCTAAGAGTATCTGGAACATGTCCCTTCTTTTGGACTTGCTAAATGTGTTTTGGAATATGCCTGATACAGTTTGGATGTGTGTCCTCACCCAAATCTCATATTGAAATGTAATCCCCAATGTTGGAAGTGGGGCCTGGTGGGAGGTGATTGGATCATGGGGGAGAATTTCTCATGAATGACTTAGCACCATCCTCACTGGTACTGTTCTCAAGATAGTGAGTGAGCTCTTGTGAGGTCTGGTCATTTAAAAGTGTGTAGCACCCCCCGCCACCCGCCTCACTCTCTTACTTCTGCTTTCGCCATGTGACGTGCCTGCTCTCCTCTTGCCTTTTGCCATGATTGGAAAATTCCTGAGGCCTCTCCAGAAGCAGATGCCACTATACTTCCTGTACAGCCTGCAGAATCCTGGGCCAATTAAAATTTTTTCTTTATGTATTACCCAGTCTTGGGTTTTTACAGCAATGCGAGAACAGACTAATACAATGCCTCTTCTTCTAGACGTGCTAAACATTTCTGGAACCTGTTCCTTCCCCTGTACTTACTGCTGTATTTCATGCCCTAGTTAAAGACAATTTTCTCTCATCTGGGTTATAGCAACAACTTCCTAATTGGTCTCCCATCTTTCAGGCCTGCCCCACCCACGTAGCCTTCCCTGTCTAGACAGGATGATCTTTCTGACACATATTTTCTTCTTTCCCTTAAATAGAACCCAATCATATAGAGATTAAAATTCAATTACTGTGACCTACAATGCCTTGCGCTGTGCTAACCTTCCCAGCCCCATCTTACATGCTCATCCTCGATGCTCTAATAATGCTTTACAATTTGTAGTCACAGCATATGTGTGGCCATTCATGCTTCTGTGACTTTGCTCGTTTTTCTCCCTGCCAGCTTTCTCACGTTCTTCTTTCAAATACTTTTGTATATTTAATTTTTATATTTACTAAAGTACTAAGCAGACAGAGTTTTAAAGATAAAAAAGACAACTTCTATTTCCGGCAAAATGTTAAGGTCTGGATCCTAAAGAGCTGTGTGATGAAAAACAGCTAGAGATACAGTGAAAGCTAACTTTTTCTTCCTCTTTGGCCATAAAGGGAAAACTTTTTATTTTTTACTACATGAAGTTGAGAAATGTTTAAACAGTAAGAATAATATCCTGAACAAAATAACAAAAGTGAGGAAGAGATTGTGAATGAAGAAACAAAAGACTGCAAAATGTCAACTACCCTAAAGTGATCTATGAAGTTAGAGCTAAACTCATAAAAGTTTACTGTGTTTAGCTGAGATGCTGTTATTGTTATTTAGGGGTACGTGTGTGTGATCAAATCAATCAAAATTTATTCAGGTGAGTGATGGCGGAGTAGGAGATACTAGCTTTCATCCCCTCCACACACACACACACACACAAATGTAGATCACTATTCATAAAACAATATATCCCAGAGAAGGCTCAGAGGCCCATTGAAGAATAGCAGCAACACAGTGGTACAAAAAAATGGCGAATATCCACATAGAAAGTGTTGCTGGTCAAACCAGCATACCTGAGATGCCAGGGCATCCTAAGAACAAAGAAGAAAGGAGGAGGTCATTGGCCAAGTGGGGGGAATCAACATGGTCCCCAGGGCCTGTTACCCAGAGAACAGTTCCATCTCTTGGCACTGAGGTAATCAATAGCCATTCCCACCAGGTAGCCCTTTTTCCCCATAAGAAGTGGATGCTGTTGAGTTGCTTTGAGAAAGAAGCCACTACCTCTCCCAACACAATGCATGCCACAATCCTGGAGCTGTGGCCACTCCACAAGAACCCACTTTTCTGACCCAGGCTCTGTGGCTATAATGGGTCTCTACTCACATCTGAGACATTAAAGCCTTTGCCATGGTGAACCAGTTTTCACTTTGGGCCTGGGAGCCAAGCCCTTGCTGTGCCTGCCTGTGCTCCAAGCACCAGCTCAGCCAACATAAAAAGGTGGACCCCACC
The DNA here is from genome assembly GCF_009761245.1 of Sapajus apella. NCBI lineage: Eukaryota > Metazoa > Chordata > Mammalia > Primates > Cebidae > Sapajus > Sapajus apella. The sequence goes on along the minus strand of NW_022436956.1, from coordinate 24,209,211 downwards.
ACAACCCTTCAGTGATGGTTTAAGTAAGGGTGGACTTCTTTCTTCAGTCAAAGTACACTACTTATTAGCGATCTAATTTTTTGAGTCCAATGAAATGTAAACAATATATTCATAAGAATTATATCAACACTATATTCTGAAAACACTGTTAGGATTATAATTCTATCAAACTTCAATAAGAGCAAATGTAGCACCAATTAAATAACAGCAGTTAAACTAAAAGGAGAGACATCAAAATCACTTCTAAAGAGAGAAAACGTGGGAGTATGTCCTGCTGTGATGATGGAAGCTGAATCAAACATGCATGTGAACCTGGATTCTTGAGCCCTAACACATACCCCCCTTTCTTCCTGCAGGCCTGGTTGGCCCAGGAGCTGCCTTGACCCTCTTGGCCTCTGTCCAGTATTGTTTGTTGAATAGCAGCAGCAAAAACCCCCTTTTTGAAAAGCTGGTCTAGGAGCCCAGCAAGACAGGCCAGCAAGAAACGGCCAGTTCTGCACTTCATGTGTGGTGATTACACAGGCAACCTCGAGAAGTGCAATGACCAGTGGCCGCAGAGCCATCCATGAGATTGAGACAGTTACGTTTCCTCCATCTGTTCCCCCAGCTGTAAGCTCTAGTTGTGACCTCCCCGTCAGTACTCATGGCTTTCCAACTGGAATGTTTTCCAGGGCCTACTTATGCCTCTGACCCTGTTCTAACCACCATTCCCACAAGGGTGGCTGGACTCTGGGCTCGCAACCTAGAACCTTTGCATCTAAAAATTAAGCTCCCGTTTTCTGACCAGACTTGTGGTGAGAATTGCGCAAACTATTGCAGGGTTAAACAGTTCCGTATGTTCAATGGCCCTCGACTGTGGAGTGTTCTCCAGACTTCCAAACCCCAGAGACTTATCTAAATTATCTAACTTGTGAGAACAAGATCGCTCATGACAGAAAAGTGCTTTCTCTTTCAGAATGAGCTTTAGAGTCAAGAACTCACTTTCTAAGGGCAACTTTGTGCTTTGAATTTTGGCTGCAGACTCAACCAAGGAATGAAGAGAAACAAAAATTTGTCAGTGTTGGAAGCTCAGTGTTTCCAGTTGGGTTTAATTCAATGGTTAAAGGAGTCTGACAGAGATGACTTATCTCAGTAGATGTAGAAGTGATGTTCTTTCTGTTAACTTGGGTATGAGCTTTCAGTGTACTGGTACTGACTTCTCAAGGCCTATTGTACACCGTGGGCCTTGAAAAGGCACCTGGGTTATAGTAGCCAGGGTTTTGCCTTGGGGTCTTGGGTTTGGGGAGCACTGTTTGGAAACATCTGTATGGGACCTCATGTTTGGGAGCTGCCTCCTTGTCACCTCTTTCCTTTACTACAGCACTGGAAATATGAGCTCCACAGTTTAACGAAATGACAGGAACTCTCTGTAGAAATCTGCAGCTGCTCAGACTTCTCTTATGGCGTCCCTTATAGAGTGCAAATTTGGCAAGAGTTCCCCAGAGCACTTATCTCAGAATCTACTAGAGCCAATTGTGACATTTCACTCTCTGTTTTACCTCTTTCCTACTACTCCAGGCATAAAATACCAGTGAGTCAAAGAAAGAAGCGTGTAATTGAAACCACCTTATTGAAAAGCTATAATGGGTTCTGTCCCCTCCCTCTAGCCCAGAGCTTTCCAACAGCCTTCCTGCCACCCTCCCTCCATGCATTCACTTTCATTCATTCAGTGAGCATTTATGAATCACATATTAGGAACAAGTCTCTGTGGTCAGTTCTGTCAGAGACACCCTCTCTGGGCCTTCCTATTCTGTCCCTAGAATCTTCTTTACCTCCACTCTTCCCCTCTTTTGTTAATCACACAGATTCTGCTGAAAATTGTGTCTTTACACAAACAGAGATTGAGCGGCCCTGGAGGAGGGTAGAACTGTGTTAAAGATCCCAAGCTGTGCTCAGTAGAAATGTTCCATTAAATCTCTCAGTCTTTATCACGAGGACATCACAAGCTGTTCTCATCATACACTGTCCAGCCAGGCTGAATGGTGGCAGAAGCACGTCTGATACCCCCTGCCTGCTTCCTCCATTTGGACCTAGACATTAAGGGGTGAACAATGTCACTCTCGCTTCACAGTGGATTTTGCCCTGCCGCAGGGGACTGGTGTTTCTGCTTTCCAACAAGTTAAAACATGCTTTAGAGCCCTGTTCATCCATTTGGTTCCAGAGAAGACAATAACTTTTACAGGTGCTAAAAAATGCAAAAATGTGAAAGCTAATGTTCTTAATAATACTAGATTAAGTCTTGTGATGTTGTCTCAGAAAATATAATAAACATGCCCATGACCTCTGTTTATTTTTAAATCAAAGTGAAAATATTAGTTTGCATTAGGAATTCTCTAAGCTTGCTTGATATAATACCTGGCACTTTATGGATACTCAAAGAATATATTTATTGTATGAATAATTTAATCAGGACATGAAATATGACATATGAGAGGAAGAATGCATGTTGGAGGTGAGAGCATGGGTTCAATTTTAATTCTGAACACAGTGGATTAAAAATGTCTGAGGAACAGCCAGCATAGATGACCAGTTGATCATTAGAAATGTGAGACTACCAATCAAGAGAACAATCAAGAGGATTTCCTCCTCCAGGGAGCCTACCTGTGGTTCACCCTCCCCAAGCCCAGTATGATGTACATTTCTCTCACAGTTATTATCTGTGATGATTTTTATTTAGCTTTATCATTAGAGTATTGGCTCCCTGAGGCCATGGACTATATTTTGTTCATCAGTTTTATCCCCAGAACCTCGTATGGTCCCTGGCACAAGGCAGAAACTTAATGTTTGTTGGCTGAATTATCAAATGAGTGATAATTTTTTAAAAAAGCAAATTGACTCTCTTAAATCCTGGGCACTGTTCTTGACCCATCCCTTCCCTTGACACCCCAAGTGTAACAGAGTCATTTCATTCTGCTCCTTCCTCCAGGGCTCATGAAGCTCATCTGAACTATGATAGTAACCTTCTTTTATTTATTATTATTATTGTTATTATTGACATAGAGTTTCTCTCTTTCATCCAGGCTGGAGTGAAGTGGTGCAATCTCAGCTCACTGCAACCTCCACCCCCCGGGTTCAAGTGATCCTCCTTCCTCAGCCTCCTGAGTAGCTGGGATCACAGTTGCCTGTCACCATGCCCAGCTAATTTTTGTATTTTTAGTAGAGACTGGGTTTTGCCATGTTGTCTAGGCTGACCTTGAACCCCTGACCTCAGGTGACCCATCTGGCTTGGCCTCCTAAAGCATTAGGATTACAGGTGTGAGCCACCATGCCTGGCCCACAGTAGCCTTCTAATGGAACCATCTGCTTCCAGTCTTGCTCCTCAAACCCCAATTCAGCCTGGACTCCTTGACATAAGTGACCTTGCTAAATGCAGATTTTCCTCAGGTAACTTCTCTGCTTAGAGGCCTGGAGCAGCTCCTTATTTCTTTCAAGATAAAACTCAACCCCTTTCCTAAGGCATGTAAGACCCTCTAGAATCCTGCTTCTGCTTACTGCCCCAAACTTCTTTCTTGCACCTCTCCATTATCCAGGCTCTAGAGCCAGAGAAACTTAGGCTTCTAGCTCAAGTACTCATTCACAAAAGTTCAAAGGCAAGTGTTTTCATCTGGACTTCAATATTATCAACTACACAATGGGTAAGCTACTACTACCTATTTCTGAGATTATTCTGAGGATCAGATAAAAACAAACATGTGAGGTACTTTTCTTAGCAACTGGTATATAGTGAGGGCTAAATAAATGTTAGCCATTACTTTTGTTATTATGAGCATCTTTGTGTGTGTCTGTGTGTGAGACAGAGTCTTGCTCTTTCACCCAGGCTGGAGTGCAGTGGCATGAACTTGGCTCACTGCAACCTCTGCCCCCAGAGTTCTAGTGATTCTCCTACCTCAGCCTCCTGAGTAGCTGGGATTACAGGTGCCCACCACCATACCCAGCTAATTTTAAAAATATTTTAAGCATATATAAAAATCGCCATGTTGGCCAGGCTGGTCTTGAACTCCTGACCTCAGGTGATCCACCTGCCTCAGCCTCCCAAAGTGCTAGGATTACAGGCATGAGCCACCATGCCTCACCTTTTATGAGCATCCTTTTTCAAATACTACTTGCTCTCTCTCTCTCTTCTTTGTGTCCTATTCAAATACTATACTTTACGTCTTCTCTTCTTTGTCCAATTAATTTCTCAATATTTAAGATTCAGCTATGATTTTATTTAACCAAAGAGGTCTTTCGTGAGCCTACTGTTTGCCTACCTCTATTTATCTCAGTGCTTTATGGATACTTATTTTATACACAGTTATTTCAGAAACAGCTTTTAAATGAATGAAAATGAATTATTGAACTCATCTTGTTGTTCCACTATACTATGAGCTCCTCAAAGGCAAAATGTCATTTAATATGGTCTCTAAAAAATAGCAAGTATTCAATTAATGCTTCACGGAGGAAAGAAGGAAAGAAGGAGAGAGGGAGGGAGGGAGGAAAGGAGGCAGGGAGGGAGAGAAAGAAGGAAGGAAGGAGGGAAGAAAGGAAGGGAGGGAGGGAGGGAGGGAAGGAGGAAGGAGCTTTAAGAGAGGTAGGATATTTAAGAGTAAAGTAGGTCTTAGCAATAAGATGAAACTCAATTTAAGAGACTGATATGGTTTGGCTATATCCCCACCCAAATCTCTTCTTGAATTCCCATGTGTTGTGGGAGGAACCCAGTAAGAGAGAACTGAATCATGGGGGCAGGTCTTTCCCATGCTGTTCTTGTGGTAGTGACTAAGTCTCATGAGATCTGATGATTTTGAAAAATGGGAGTCTCCCTGCACAAGCTTTCTCTTTGCCAGCTGCCATCCATGTAAGATGTGACTGGCTCCTCCTTGCCTTCCACCATGATTGTGAGGCTTCCCCACCCACGCAGAACTGTAAGTCCAATTAAACCTCTTTCCTTTGTAAATTGCCCAGTCTTGAGAATGTCTTTACCAGCAGCATGAAAACGGACTAATACAGAGATACTGAAGTGATTAGAAAACACTTCAAAAAGTCTCTTAGTCTAGAGCCCAAGAGAAAGACTATAGGCAAAGACATAGACTTGGCAGATGTAGCATATGGGTGGTGGTTTAAGGCATGGGAGTAGATATTACTACCTTGGCAGGATGTTCAGAAACAGAAGTCAAGGAAGGATCGAGTCCTGAGAGACACCAATATTTAAAGGGCAGGCAAAAGAACGCCCAGCAAAGGACAATCTGTTTCCTTTCCTAAACCTAGGTATGGTTTCAGAATCTCTCACTTGTGACCCAAATTGCTATTTCAAGATGCAGAATATTCCACCTCTCCTTCAAGGGGCAAGGAACTAGGTTGAGTAAATGTTATTGAGTCATATGCCAAACAGCTGTGCCCTTCTCCAGCCCTATTTCTTACCACTATTCTGCAAGAAACTTTGGCTTTTGCCAAGTCTCTCCCCTCTCCCCAATTACATCCTCTGTTTTCCACCTCCTTCTCCACCCCTACATTTCCATCCTGCAGCCTTTGCTTATGCTGATCTTCCCATCTGGACTATCCTCTCCCTTCTTTATCTCCCTGAAATCCATTTGGTTTTCAGTGCTTCTTCTAAGATCCATCACCTGGATGTAGTCTTTCTCAGTTATTCCATTCCACACTGACATCCCTGTCCTCTGATATGGATTTGTGGCACCCACACTTAGGTTGCCTCTTTGTTTGCTTGGTTATTCTCAAATTGACCTCCAGTTAGGGGGGTGCTCCTTGATCAAAGGAACTATGGACTGAGAAGCTGTGGCCTAAGCACGGGTGTCTTCACTCCCAAAATTCATAATGAGTTTATGCACAATCTTACGCCCCTTCTTCTGATCCCCTCTTCCCCACTCTTTTCCTAGAGACTTCCTGGATGGCCTAAGAGTCAAGCTTTAGCTTTGGCCTGGGTGGTCTGGCATTGTCTAGATGAGCAGAACAGCCACTAAACACTGAAAGGTCTCCTGTGACTTGAAAGAGTTAAAATACTTCCTGGAGTGTCCAATTTCCAGAGAGCGAACATTTTAAAAGCCAAAATTAGCAAAGATAATCTATCCCCAAGCTGGAAAATTTAGTTAAAAAGTCATTGGAGGGTAGGGCAAGAAAAAGATATTGATAAAGAAAATGTCTTTTCTTTCAAATGGGTTGAGTTGGTGACTTGGAGACAGAGACTTAGATAACAGGACTCTTAATCCTGAAGACTTTGGAATGTGATTGCAGAGTCTGGGTATTGGGGCTGAAGGTGCTCCTGGGCTAGGGAAGGTCAGGCTGGGGAAGGGCCAGGCCAGGCCACTTATCTGGTCATTGAGAAGATTGGTGTGTGAGAAATAAGGCCTCTTGGCTGCAGCTGTCCCCCTGGGGGTCATTAGGGCATTCACACTGTGTGACGACTGAGAACAGCCAGGTCCCCATTTCAAGATCCAGGCCCAGGCCCGGGTTTGTAGAATTCTAGGTGTTCCCAGTGTTTGATAGGAGCCAAATGTTTTCATCTCTTATGAAAATTCCTTTCAGAATAACCTATTTAAGACGAACTCAGTCCGTGCTAGTTGTACTTTGCATAGAAAAGTCTTTAAGGCCAAACAAGATGTTTTCAAGAAAAAGGGGGCAATAACAATATTACTAAATAGAATATTTAGTGTCACTTTCACGTGCCAGGCAAAGCATGAGGGCATTTGATGAATACTGCTACTCGCATGGGAGGTGGTGCCTTTATCTCTATGCTGCTGATTAGCTAACTATAGTTGAGGAAGGTAAAATAGAATAGTGGTTAAAACCTGTGGAGCAACATATATTTGTTTTCAGATCCCAACTCCACCATGTCTTTCACTGAAATCTTTTCTGAGGGCCTGGATCTGGGGATGCCACATTATTAAAGAACATGACAAGGTCCCTGCCATCATTGATTTTACATTTTGTCCTGGAGTGGGAAAGGAAGACAGGCGTGGAACTGAAAAAGCAAACATTAAACAAGATAATTTCAAGTGGAGATACTATGAAAAAAAAAAAAAACAAAATGATGTGAGGCGGGGTGGGGGGGAAGTGAATAGCCAGATGCAATTTCAGATAGTGATGTATCCTAGGTCACATGGAACTTACATGCTGGTTAAAAACTACTTAACCTCTCTGGGCTTCCATTTCTTCATCCATAGAGTGGGTATGCCAGTAGTCCCCACCCCATAGTCACCCCCAGGATTATGTAAGCTGTGGAGTTCTAGGTGCTTAATAAGCGCCTGCTCATTGGTGTTACCAGGCACATCACTCCCACTGTTTGTTTCCAAGTTACTACTGTAGAGGTCTGGATAGTTGCAGAACTTTCTCTTATTTTTATAAACTTGTCTGTATTCCCTATCCCTCTGCCTCCTGGGCCCCTGGGTTGACAGGGACAGAATAAAAAGCTTGAGAAAGTGCTGCTGGCTGGGAGTGATATTCCAAGTGAAGAGAGATGGCGAGAGACAGAGAGGGAGGGAAAGGGAGCATTCGGGGCAAGATAAGCAAACACCCACTAATGAAGTAAGTTTATAAGGTCCTAGATTCTCTCTTTTCTTCCTCCACCCGAGCCTATCACCTGGAATTCTCACTAACTACTATATCTATTCCGCACAGATTTTCAGTCTTCAGGGAAAAGAGCTTTATTAAATACAAGCATCTCGCCTAAGAAAAGTGGGGGCATCTATTACTCAATCCACAGAGGTGAGTCCATCACATTACTTTGCCAAGTGTTGAATCTGAAGGAACGGGTCACTGGTAGGGTTGCTTAGTCAATGGCTTAGGATACAAGGCAGGTGGAAGCAAGTCTGTGCAGGTCAGAGGGTATGGGAGAAGGAGCCAGAGGTTCTAAAGAAAAATGCTGTCTGTCTCTCTGAACTCCCCAAAACCCACTGAGAAGCCCCTGAAGAACAGTGCCTAGGGATAGAGAAAAGGCTGCTGGTGGTGGTGGCCTGAGGCTCTCACCTCAGCCTTGAGGGCTGGCAGCAAAAGCTGCCTTTTTTCTTTTTTTCTTTAGGGTGGGAAAAAACACACAGGCTTTCAGGCCAAACGGATGTGAGTTCAAATCTAGCTTCCCTGCTTACTACTATTTTGGCCTCCGAGGTTTCTAAGCTTTTCTGAACCTCTTTCTCTCATCTTTAAGAGGGTAGTACTACTACCTACCTACCAACACTATTGTATGGATTATTCATTCATGAACATTTACTGCATGCTCATCAGGCTGTACAAATACATTTCCTCCTTCCTTTAGATATGAAGGCTGCAAGACTAGCATAGCCCAGATTTAAATAATTTGGCCTCCTATGAGTTCAAAACATGGCTGTAGTACCAACGGCCTGTGAGAAATTTAAAGAGCAGGATGGCAAGGCTACATAATGCCATTGAATATTATGTTCATTCATTTGATATGCATTTGCCAAGTGTCCTTTGCGTGCTGTAACTGGGGATGCCAAGATGACCACACTTCAGTCCTTGCCCTATAAACCTCATGGTCTAGTGAATAAAGCAGACTTAAGAACAAATGATGACAAAACTTAATCAGGGCTATGTTAGAGATGTAAGGGAGATACCATGAATGCACAGAGGAAAGCTACACTGAATTCTGTCTAGAGAGGCAGAGGAAGGATTTTTGGAGGGGGTTACATTTGAGCTGAAGGATAAATGATAGACTGGACAGGGAAAATGTGGCACATATACACCATGGAATACTATGCAGCCATAAAAAATGATGAGTTCATGTCCTTTGTAGAGACATGGATGAACCTGGAAACCATCACTCTCAGCAAACTGACACAACAGCAGAAAATCAAACACCACATGTTCTCACTCATAGGTGGGTGTTGAACAATGAGAACACATGGACACAGGGAGGGAAGCATCACACACTGGGGTCTGTGAGGGGAAACTAGGGGAGGGACAGTGGGAGGTGGGGAGGGATAACATGGGGAGAAATGTTGGATATAGGTGATGGGGAGGAAGGCAGCAAACCACATTGCCATGTATGTACCTATGCAACAATCTTGCATGTTCTTCACATGTACCCCAAAATCTAAAATGCAATAAAATCTATATTTAAAAAAATAGTTTTTCAAGCTAAACAGAGTGCTGCAGAAAAGAGATACTCTAGGCAGAAACAGCATATATCAAGGCCATGAGAGAAGTAAAAGCAAGAGTTCAGTATGGTCCAACCCAGGGCAAGGTAGAAGAGTGATAATAAAGGGAGATGGGGCTGAAAATACACATGTCATCTATGATGGTTAATACTGAGTGTCAACTTGACTGGATTGAAGGATGCAAAGTACTGATCCTGGGTATGTCTATGAGGGTGTTGCCAAAGGAGATTAACATTTGAGTCAGTGGGCTGGGAAAGGTGGACCCACCCTTAATCTGGGTGGGCACCATCTAATCAGCTGCCAATGCAGCTAGAATATAAAACAAGGAAAACCATGAAAAGACTAGACTGCCCTAGCCTCCCAGCCTACATCTTTCTCCCATGCTGGATGCTTCCTGCCCTCAAACAGACTCCAGCTTCTTCAGTTTTGGGACTCAGACTAGCTCTCCTTGCTTCTCAGCTTGCAAATGGTCTATTGTGGGACCTTGTGATCATGTGAGTGAGTTTATACTTAATATAAACTTATATATTTCCTATTAGTTCTGTCCTTCCAGAGAACCCTGACTAAATACATCATCCAAGAAACAGGGTCTCAGATAAGCCATGGTGAAGCTGCTGTGTTACCTGAAGGGCTCCCCGCACTATCATGAGAACCACTATACTATGAAGAATAAATGAATAAATGATGAATAAGTAGATGAATGAATAATCTATATGATACCTGACAGTTCACAAACTGCTCTGGTAATATATTGTTTCACTTAAAAGATCGGGAAAATTATTGTGTTTCACTAAGTTAGTTTTAAAAATTCTTTGCACATGACATCACCCATGGCTCATGGCACCACAGTCCTATGGCACACTGTGAGGTTGGCACCCAGGTGCATGAGAACATTTGATTGTCCACAAAATCCAGCCTGTCTCTTGTTCATGAAAGGCCTTCATCTCTATTGGTAGTTAAGACCTAAGAGGTTTGTGGTCTCCAAATCTTTATCACAACAGGGAATCCATATAGCCCTGCATAGTGGGTGAATTTCATCCTCTGGAGTCAGCCTTTTCTCATTCCAAATCCACAGACAACACTTAGTAGCTGTGTGACTTTAGGCAAATCACCTAAACTCTCTGAACCTTTCTTTCCATATGTGCAAAGTGCTCTCATATCCCAAGCTGCCAGGGATAGCCCAGAATTATGGCTCCTACTCTGACATAATCATTGACAAGGCCTCCTTTTATTCTCTGAAGAATTCCAGTCTAGACGATAAATCATGTGAACACTCTACCCCAGTGCCCTCACCTCTCTTCTAGAATTGCTGTTCCGCTGAAATGCAGTAATATGGCTTTAGTTAGAACAATTTATAAGGCAAGTATCATAAAATGCAAGTAACTAATGTAAACAGTACAGGAAGCATGTGGCTCACATAACCGGAAATACTTATTTTCAATTCAAATCTAGGGCTCTGGAGCTCATTTTACTATTATTATTATTTGTAGTAGGTATAGCACTCTTATCATCATTATTATTATTCCTCTTCCTGTTGAAGGCTGGTGGGATCAAAGGAACATGAGACTTGGAACCAGAAGACTGACACTAAACTTCCCTGCATATAAGTTCCTTTGTCACACACACATTGCTGTGCTTCTGTAAGGAGCAGATGAGATCTCATATGTGGAAATACTCTGTAAACACAGGAGGGTGAACAAGGGTAAAGGACTTCATAAGCAGCTCATAACAAAAGGTGCCTTTGTTTCAAGCATGCTTAAAACTGACCTCTGATCTTAATCTCCTATAGGGGCCAAAAAAATAAATACAAACGGAATTCAGAAATGAGAGGAGTTGTGGAGCATGACAGGATGCTCCCAGAAGGTGAACTTGGGAAGAAAAAAGATCAAGACGTATTTTAGGATTAATAAAACAATATATGTGGTAATCATGATGAAAAAGAATTCTTAATTATTAGGTGCCCTGGAATGGTGGTAGAGAAGAGAGTGGTTTAAGAACATAGACTTTAGATTGTTATAGCTTGGATTTGAGAATTAAGTAGGATAATAAAAGAAGGTGCTTAGCATGACACCTGGCATATAGAAGGTGATCAATTAATGGAAGCTATTACTGTGGTTACTTTTAGTGTCTGGTGTATCAGGCGCTATCCTGGAGGTTCCTCCACCAGCTTCTCATTTCCCAAATGTTAAGTGACCAGCGACTGGCTCCTCATCTTCATTCTTCGGTTATTGATCTGAACAAGTGAGGATGTTGCTACCTAAGCAGCAAGTGGTGGCAATAGGGGATTCAGTAAGAGCCAGGGTCAGATTATTAGACCAGACACAGTTGGTTTGCCTTGTATATTGCTCATATGGAAAAACCTTTCACCAAAATGGAAGACTTTTCTCTGGAATCTCAAGGTATTAGAAGCATGATAGTCTCTGGATGAAAGGGGCAAGGGAGGAAGTCCTGCTACTTCCTGTGCTGCCAGAGATGCTACTCTGGGTTTTTGGCATCTGTCCTCTTGTTCAAACTGCTAGTGTCAGAGGAGCTCTGGACATGTTCACTAGACACACTTTGGGAGGCAAACTCTGCCCCAGAACCCAGTGATGGCTGTGCAATACTGTGGGTGATGTCCAGATGACAAGATGGGTGTTGGTGGCTATCACCTGAGGATTTGCTGCAGCTGCCAACTGCCCTTTCAAAAACGGGCCAGTCCCACAAAGGGGCAGCAGGAGGGAGTTCCTTGGTGGTGGTGAACAGTTCTGCATGTGTGGTAGTGGTGGTTACATGACTCTATACATGTGATTAAATTGCATAGAGCTATTATACACACACACAGGTACAGTTGACCTTTGGACAACATGGGTTTGAGCTTCGTGGGTTCACTTACATGTAAATTTTCTTCCACCTCTTCCACCCCTGAGAAAACAATACCAACTTCCTCTCTTCCTCCTCCTCCTCCTCCTCAGCCTACTCAACATGAAGATGAGAAAGATGAGATATTTATGATGCCCCATTTTCACTAAACAATAAATACATTTTCTCTTCTTTATGACTTAATAACATTTTCTTTCCTCTAGCATATGTTATTGTAAGAACACAGTATATAATACATTAACATACAAAATACATGTTAATTGACTGTTTATGTTATTAGCAAGGCTTCCAGCCAACAGTAGGCTATTAGTAGTTAAGTTTTTGGTGAGTTAAAAGTTCTATGAGAATTTTCAACTGCTTGGGGAGTTAGCACTCCTAACTCCCACATTGTTCAAGGATCAACCCTATGTATAAAAATCTGAGTAAGTCTTATGTTTAAATCTTTAATCCATCTGGAGTTAATTGTTGTATAAGGTTTAAGGAAGGGGTCCAGTTTCACCTTTCTGCACATGGCTACCTAGTTTTCCCAATACCATTTATTAAAAGGGAATCCTTTCCCCATTGCTTGTTTTTGTCCAGTTTGTCAAAGATCAGATGGTTATAGATATGTGGCATTAATTCTGAGGTCTCTCTTCTGGTCCATTGATCTATATCTCTGTTCTGGTACCAGTACCATGCTGTTTTGATTTCTGTAGCCTTGTAGTATATTTTGAAGTCAGGTAGTGTGATGCCTCCAGCTTAGTTCTTTTTGCTTAGGATTGTCTTGGCTATGGGGGCTCTTTTTTGGTTCCATATGAAGTTTAAGGTGGATTTTTCCAGTTCTGTGAAGAAGGTCAATGGTAGCTTGATGGGGATAGCATTGAATCTATAAATTACTTTGGGCAGTCTGGCCATTTTCATGATATTGATTCTTCCTAACCATGAGCATGGAATATTTTTCCATCTGTTTGTGTCCTCTCTTATTTCCTTGAGCAGTGGTTTGTAGTTCTCCTTGAAGAGGTCCTTCACATCCTTTGTTAATTGTATTCCTAGGTATTCTATTCTCTTTGTGGTAATTGTGAATGGGAGTTCACTCATGATTTGGCTGTCTGTCTGTTACTGGTATATAGGAATGCTTGTGATTTTTGCACATTGATTTTGTATCCCGAGTCTTTGCTGAAGTTTTTTATCATCTTAAGGAGATTTTGGGCTGAGACGATGGGGTCTTCTAAATATACAATCATGTCATCTGCTAATAGAGACAGTTTGACTTCTTCTTTAACATAAGACCTAACACCATAAAACCCCTAGAAGAAAACCATTCAGGACATAGGCATAGGCAAGGACTTCATGACTAAAACACCAAAAGCAATGGCAGCAAAAGCCAAAATAGACAAATGGGATCTAATTAAACTTAAGAGCTTCTGCACAGCAAAAGAAACAAGCATTAGAGTGAACCAATAACCAATAGAATGGGAAAAAATTTTTGCAAGCTACCCATCTGACAAAGGGCTAATATCCAGAATCTATAAAGAACTAAAACAAATTTACAAGAAAAAACAACCCCATTAAAAAGTGGGCAGAGGATATGAACAGGTACTTTTCAAAAAAAGACATTTATGCAGCCAATAAACATGAAAAAATGCTCATCATCACTGGTCATTAGAGAGATGCAAATCAAAACCACATTAACATACCATTTCATGCCAGTTAGAATGGTGATCATTAAAAAATCTGGAGACAACAGATGCTGGAGAGGATATGGAGAAATAGGAACACTTTTACACTGTTGGTGTGAGTATAAATTAGTTCAACCATTGTGGAAGAAAGTGTGGTGATTCCTCAAGGATCCTGAACTAGAAATATGATTTGACCCAGCAATTGCATTACTGGGTATATACCCAAGGGATTATAAATCATTCTATTATAAAGACATACTAGACGTATGTTCACTGCAGCACTGTTTACAATAGCAAAGACCTGGAACCAACCCAAATGTCCATCAACGATAGACTGGATAAAGAAAATGTGGCATATATAAACCATGGAATACTATGCAGGCATAAAAAAGGATGAGTTAGTGTCCTTTGCTGGGACATGGATGAATCTGGAAACCATCATTCTCGCAAACTGACAGAAGAACAGAAAGCCAAACACCCCATGTTCTCACTCATAGGTGGGTGTTGAACAATGAGAACACATGGACACTGAGAGGGGAACATCACACACTGGGGTCTGTTGGGGGTGGGGGGCTAGGGGAGGGATGGGGGGAGTGGGGAGATTGGGGAGGGATAACATTGGGAGAAATACCTAATGTAGGTGATGGGGTGATGGAGGCAGCAAACCACCATGGCATGTGTATACCTATGTAACTATCCTGCAAGATCTGAACATGTACCCCCAAACTTAAAGTATAATAAAAAAAAATTACAAATAAAAAAAATCTAAGTAAGACCTGTCGATTGTACCAATGTCAACTTCCTGGTTTGGTATTGTCCTACATTTACGTAAAATGCTGCCACTGGGGAAAGCTGGGAGAAGGGCACACGGGACCTCTCTGTACTGTTTTTGCAGCTCTCTATGAGTCCATAATTATGTCAACATTAAGAGTTCTTTTTTTAATGTTTTAGCCTCAAAATGAGGTAATATCCTTATGTGTTCCATTGCTTACATTTGGGTGGGTTGATGGAAGCATTAAATTAGTTAATACATATGAGAACACCTTAGAAGAATGCCTGGCAGAATAAAAAACAATACATGTTCCAATTACTTCTAGTACCCTCAGACTCACTTAGCCTGTTTCTTAGATGTTTCTTTGTAACCAGCGTGGTTCTTCTACTAAAATCTTTGGAGGTGTGCCCTGTCTCATAATGACCTATCCACCCCTACTGTGCCTGAGAACAGTACTTCTCCATCTTCTTTTGCATGCACCTGTATCCTGTTAAAAACTGTAGGTTTTGCTCTTCTTGGTCAGTTGGCCAATAGATAATAGATTCTGGCCGGATGCAGTGGCTCATGCCTGTAACCCTAAGACTTTGGGAGACTGAGTTGGGCAGATCACTTGAGGCCAGGATTTGAAACCAGCCTGGCCAACGTGGCAAAACCCTGTCTCTACTAAAAATACAAAAATTAGCTAGGTGTCGTGGCACATGCCTGTAGTCCCAGCTGCTCAGGAGGCTGAGGCAGAGAATCACTTGAACCTAGGAGTGCAATGAGCCAAGATCACGCCAGTGCACTCCAGGCACTGAGTGACAGAGTGACAAAGTGAGACCCTGTCTCAAAAAAGAAAAAAAATGATTAGAGTTTCTGGCCACAGGAGCTTTAGTCAATAAGAAATGATACGATCATTATTATGCAGGCTTCTTACATAAATCCTTCCACAACCCAGTTGGAGAGGAAGGGTTTGAGGAGCCCCATGGAAGATGGCAAAACACCAAGCGAGTGAGGCAATTCCCACTTTCCCAAGCAGAAAAGGCACTGAAGAGGTTGGGCTCCACTGCTTCACTCATATTTCTCCATTAAGTCACATTTATGCACTCCATTATGGTGTATGTTGACTCTGGTGCTATGCTGGACTCTGAGAAATCAAAAAGGAGTTAGGTTATTTACCCTGCCCTCAAGAAGCTTGGTAGGTAGTATGTAATTCAGGTATAAAATTAAAATACAGCGTCCTGTGCACTGAAAGGAATGCCCATGTGCTCTGGAAGCATGGGAGAAAAGAGTTTCAATCAAGGAAGGTGACCCTCACATGAAATCTTAAAGAAAGAATAGGAATGAGCTAGGTGGGCTGGGAGGAGCAGGTGAAGTCTCCTGTGAGCAGTGGAAACACAATTGAGCAAGGCATAGACATGAGCCATGACAACTTATCCTCAGAATTACCCAGAATTAGGTGTGGCCAGCCCAGGTGTTTTTTTTTGGAGAGTGGCAGGAGATGGTTAATAAGTTAGTGGCCTAACTGGGTTGGTAAATTCTAGGTTAAATAAAATTGGACAAACTTTTTTGCTGCAGGGCATGTCAGAGCTTTTGGTATGTTCCCCCACATTGTCAGGCTCCCAGAAGAGTTTTCATGTACACACTCCCCAGCCTTGTGATAGAGAAACCTTTTGTTTCAAGACATCTTGTGGGACATGGTTCCTCTTGAACATACTCAGGAAACACTGGACTGTTCAGATAGATTCCGATCAATGTTGATGTGTAACAGACAACCAAGATATTTTGAGGGAGATCCAGAGTAATGGGTAATTCTTACTTTTTCTAGAACTCTATGGCTAGCTATTGGATCATGTCATATTGTACTAAACTAGTTCTTCCCAAGTGGGTGGCTGTGAGAAGGAATCTAGAGGCCAGAAGTTTAGCATTATGCTAGCACGAGAGCTCTGCCTGGCCTGCAGGCTGGCTTAGTGCTCGGTCTCTTCCTTGGCCACCAACTGACCTTCCAAGATACTTCCCAAAATTAGAGACAGATATGTATCCTGCACTGTAAAAGAAAAGGTTGCAGTGGAGAATTCTGCAGTGATTACACAAAAAGAGAACAATGAAGAATCAAAAATTAATCAAACCTTTAAATATAACCAGAGCTGGGGAATTTATGAAAATGCATTTCATTTTCACAGGCTAAGAGCAGGACTGATAATTTTATTTTATATATATAAAATGCTAGAGAGGGCAGAGAATGCTCTGAAGTAAATTCAAGCCCTGAAAACAAGTATCATAATAAATCATGCACTCAATCCTTCACTCCTCATCTCTTCTACCCCCACAGTACTCATAAATTCTTTCAACCAAGAAAAATATTTCTCATATGCCTTAGAGGAGAATTTACTGCCTCTGTTCTCCATCAGCCTTTCCTAGATTATCGACTCACTAAATATTTATGGGGCTTTTTCAAGGTACGAGTGCTCTGAGTTCAGTCCCCAGGGCCACTGCACCGATGAAGTGTGTGACATTCAGGCTCCATGTTACTTGCTTCCTCGCTACCATTTATGAGCCATTTTTTCCTATATGGACTTTAGGCTTCTTATATGGTCCTCATTCTTTCAAAGAAATGATGAAAACTGATGAATTCTAGAGAAGTATTGATAGCACCTGGAATACAGAAAAAGGTATGAGATTCCTCAAAGAATGTAGAATGTGCCCTAAGTTTTTAAGTACCAAATCATAGGTGATGGGCTCTGGGTTTTCATTAGAATTCTGAAAGTCCACAAGCATGAACGCTGATAAGACGGATGAAGTGGGGAAGGAGTACTCAGCTGATACACTGGGTTCCTGCCATCTTTGAAGAACTTTGAGTATGGGAAAGTAACAAGCCAACAGAGTGTGACTCTACAGCTGAAGCTTAAAAACCCTTTTCCATGGTGGGCAGTGGAAGTAGCCAGAGGCTTGAGACCTGCCATGCTTTCTTTGAGCCCTTCTGGATCTCTATTATTTGTCAGGACCTTCATCTCCTTCATTTGGTGCCACAAAATTCCCCAAATCTGAATTCTCTTTAGGACCACTAGATAGAAACAGGCAAGATCATCTTTATGTGTTTAGAAAGCTTCCCCCCACCCCCCCGACACATACACTGCCTCTAAGCCTTTTCTTTTTATAAGCTGTAGCACATCTGCTCACTGCAAGTCTGCAGAAACCTAAAACCTGAAATGTTGGTGAAAACAGATATGTTTTACTCTATATGGTAAAAGAAAAATTAACAGGACAAATATTGTTTCTACAGCCAACTTGGGATAGAGAAAGTGACAGCCTCCATCTATTTCATGAGGCGAGAAGCGAGGCTGGAGAATAAAGACGTTTAATTTTAAATTCCTTTGAGAGAAAAATTACAGTTCTATTTGGTTAGCAGCTCTTCAGAGGGCTGTGGTAAAGGATTCCAGAAATAAATATGATTCCTTCATGAATGAATGTGAGTGTAGGTGCTTACCCAAGGTCTAGCTCCTTCCCCAGGCCCTGTCCCCAAGTCCTGGGTCAGACAGTGGTGCATAAGGCCACTGAGGCAGTTTCCACAGAATACCTGCAGCAAATTCATCAGGTTCATTATTTAAAGACCCAGGGTGGAAAGAAGCTGGGCAGACATCCAGGTGGGAGCTTTGTAGCGTTAAACTTCTGATTGTTGCCTGGAAGTCAGGTCATGTAGTAGTGTGAAGGTATGAAGTTTCCTCACACATGGAAAATTAGCCTTTGACTTCTAACATCTGGACTAAGCCTGTGGACTGGTGATAAGGGAAAGAAACAAGCTAAATAGCTTGCAAAGCATGAAGTCACAGCAAAAAAGGAAAAGGGAACCCAGATCTGGATGGATGAAGTGCTTGGGGGTCTGACTCCAGGTCAGCAGAGGAAGACCATTGCTACAGGGATGGGAATGTGACTGTACTCCCAGGACAGGACTCCTGTTCCTACCTCTCTAAGCCCTCCATATGTGTGAGTGGCCCTACAGAGAATGACTCCAGCAGCGTGACAATGCTGTGGCTGCAAATGTAAACATATTACTGCAAGCAGGGGAGACAGAGCTGGGCTTGGGTGATTACGTTGTAGGAGTGGGCACTGGGGGAATGCTAAAGGGTGATGGTGGGTGCCAGAGACAAACTTAACAGCCTTCAACATTTAGCACAAGAATGCCAGGGGCAAGGGGTGTTGTGTGGATGGAGTTGTCCATTTATCATTAACCATGTGCTGATGATGGGCACTGCAGCAGATCTGGGTGGAACCCCTCCCCCAAACTTTCAAACAGAGGGGCTAGTGGGGCTTTGAGGACTAAAATACTTGTCTCCTGACACTTTTTCCCCAGACTTTTCCAGCCACTCCCTCTGCAACCAGGGAACATCTGTGCCCTAATGCAAGGCCAGAACTGAACTGATTAATTTACTGATCCTTTAAAACTAGCTCCAGCTCCCAGTGTGAGAAATCAAATAATAACGAATCACCTCCTTTTTTTTTTAATGGAAGCATGAAAAGGAAAGAAAATGTCCTGAGCACTATGATATTTATCTTTCATCTTAAAGGGAGTCCTCACCTTCTTAAACCAAACTTCCCGAAATGCTTTGATGCTCTTTGGAATTCTGCCTGTTCTAAGTCTAAGGTCACCTACCTAACCGCCTTGTCACTCTCTTGAACATCACTGGCAGTTCCCCCAAGGAGTTTAAAAATCCACCACTGGTTCAAGACAAGCCTATATCTGGTTAAAGGGTCTTCGTCATGACAACATGAGACACCAAGACATCTGTCATGCCAATGACTGCAGCACCAGACCCTGTAGGACTCACTGAGTTATTGCAGCATTTTCCCCAAGAATAACCCAGTGAAATAAGAAAGAAAGAACTAAATCTATAAAATGTATTCAATGCACAATTGCTCCTACTCTTGGGAATTGGAGAAAGTACAGCCCCAGAGACAATTTCATAGGGTCTCCTGGCACTGTGGAGCTTATTAAATTCATAGATCACAGAACTAGAGGGCTTAAGAGGATTTTCAGGCATACTCCCATTATTCTCTCTGCCCCCCTAAGTAAGGTGGTCACTTTCATCTTTACACAAAAGATGAGGCCATGGGAGAGGAGATTGTGCAGCCAATGAGACACTGAACTCACCCCATCATTCTGATTTCTTCCTCACCATTCCTATCCGCATGCCCCCAGGTTTCATGGGTTTTCTGTCCTCAGTAGGGGTTCCTGAGCTTCACCTGAACCCTCCAGGTATTGGGAAAGCCTGCAATAAGTCTTATGTCTCCTCTTTTCCTTTGCCGCTGGAAAGGAAGTTGTTTATGGTGTAGTCTAGGAGAAACCCAAGGCCTTGCTAACAGACCTGGCCAGCCTGGCTATAAGTCTCCCTTTCTAGAGGAGAAACAGTTTATTCTTGCTATTTTCCTCACACCTCCACTCTACTAGTCTTTTGCTGCTTCTATGCTGGGCTTAGAATCAGGCAACTGAGCAGGAAACCCGGCTCAGTCTTTTACAGGCTGTTTCACCTTGAGAAAATTCCCACTGATCCCTCATTAATGTGCCCCCAGGGTCTGGGAACAATTGCCTCAAGCTCATAATAAAGCAAGTGCTGCCCTGGGAGTCATCAGGCCAGGGTTCTAGTTTCAGTGCTAGACTAGCAGACGGTAGAGACTTAGGAAAATCCCTTAATTCCTATGATCCTCACCTCCCTCAACTTTCAGGGGAAATAAGTATCCATGTAACAGGGTGGTCAGGAAGATTAAAAATGATAATGGAAATGTTTTGATTTTGTAAAGCACTAAAGCCATGCAAAATATTAATTTAGTTTTATTCTACTCCCTTGTTGAGATCCTTAACATGGACCCTGGTAGGTTGTTCCTGCATTAGGCAATACCCAATGTATGACCTCATTTTCTGAGGATTGCCCTCCTTTAAAGAGTAGGCCTGGAGAACAATATTTGTCTTGCACAATCCTTTACTCTCAGTGATAATTTATTGGACAGGAACAGTCATCTGACCTAAACAGGTGAATCATATTCTCTCTCCCAGGAATTTAGAGTTAAAATTTAGAGACTGTCATTAATTTTTACTGCTCACTTAAACTGAGAACACATAAATTTGGGAGATAAGTAGTGGTTATATTTGGTTCATACACAAAGAAGCAGAAAAAGAGAGCTGTAAAACGTAGCCACTGACAATCATTTCCTTTCCCATTTGAGATATGGCTGTAGAACAATGAACACTACAATAGAAGATACACTGATGGGCCACACATATACTACTGAGGTTAAATGTGGGCCTGTGCTCTCAGGAAGGAAGAGTACATATCATGGTAGCCAGGCTGGCCAGGTCTGCTGGCAAGGCCTTGGGGTTCTCCTAGACTACACCATAAACAACTTCATAGAACATTGATATCAGACAAGGTCACCCTGTGACCACAACAGATGAAGACAAAAAAAAGATCACAGACCACTCTAGTCATGCCTGAACACAGACAAAACATGAACATTGTCCAACCACAGAAATGACCAAACATCCCCCCATTCTGCTAATATGAGTGACTGCCACTTCTTTACCAATGACACCTTTAGCCTAGGTCTAGTCTTCCCCTCCCTCTTCCTATATAAAGTTTATTAAGATGACTACTCATTGAAATACTCTCATTCCTTGACAGCATCTAATCGAAGCAAAACTCCTTAAACTCCCCCAAATTACCTAATGCTATCCCAAATTCTACAGTAAGTTCTTTCTAAGAACTTATTGAGATGTACCATAGTTTCCCATGATATCCGTTGTTGCTTTCTACAATGAGCAGTAAGCCCAACTTGTTCAACTATAATTTTGTCCCTTCCTGGTGCTCTTTGGCTGGAAGTCATTGACACAAGCCATGGTGTCTCTTATACCTTTTAACTGCTGCCGTACCTTACCACCTGTGCCCATCGTTTGAGATTCCAGTCACAGATGCCAATAGCCAGCCACTAAATATTTATTGAAAGCCTATCATCGGTAAGGATTTGTGCAGGTCATCCAGCCTGCCCATCAACACATTACAGAATGCTAACACCAGAAGGGACCCGAAAGATAGTGTAGGCTTCCATTTTACAGGTTAAGAACAAGAGCACCCAAAAGGTAAAGTGACTTGTCTGTGGTCAACAGCAATACAGTGATTTTTTTTTTTTTCAGAGTTAAGACTAGAACCTTTGTCTTCTGACTCCTTTTCCAGTGTACTTTCTACATTGTGCTGCTCCTAAGCCTTGTTAATCACGTGTTTTTTAATGTGTTCATTTAGTACAAATGTAGACTAGACCATAAGATCCCCTGAAGGGATGATTTTGTAAGTATCATCGTGCTGAATATGACACTGCCTCACTATGTGTTGATTTTTTTTTTTTTTTTTTTTTGAGACAGAGTCTCACTCTGTTCGTCCAGGCTGGAGTGCAGTGGCACAATCTCAGCTCACTGTAACCTCCATCTCCCAGGCTCAAGTGATTCTCTCACTTCAGTGTCCCAAGTAGTAGCTGGGACCACAGACATGCACCACCATGCCCTGCTATTTTTTTTTTTTTTTTTTTTTTGTAGAGATGGGGTTTTGCCATGTTGCCCAGGCTGGGCTCAAGCAATCTGCCCATCTTGGCCTCCCAAAGTGCTATGCATTGATTTTTTTTCCTAGAGAATAGAAATTATTGTACCTGAGTATATCCCACAGTTCATGTATTTCAAACAGCTTTGAAATGGTGGCAGGTTCTCCCTGATGGCAGGTTCTCTCACAGATGACTCTGAGCATTTTCTGGAATACCACCAAGAAGGATTTGAAGGGCACAAGGGGAGCCATTTCTACACTCTCAGTACTCCTCTGCCTTTATCTTTCTCCATAGTAGCCCCTCTGGTTAAATATCTCTAACAAAGTATTCATTCATATGCCTCGAAGCTTCTAAGTAGAACAGTAATGAGAGTCCTGGTGACCTGCTTATTGTCACAAGAGAATGTCTAGGTATTTCGGGATACCCAAAACATTTTTCTCACTGTTACAATATATTTCTTCCTTTTGTACCTTGATTAAAGAAATTGTTGTATAAAAATCAATATTTAGCCTTTTTCTGCATATCCCAACAACAGTATTCCCTTTGGCAAAAGAAAGAAAAATCTTTAAAACAATGATAAAATATAATAATGGTTAATGTCTTTGACTTTTTCAAACCCAGAAGAGTTTTCTAGAATTAGGTACTTTTTAATTAAAATCTCTCTTCTGTTCAAGTTGGCACTCATCAATTTTGATAAAAATAAATTTTTTCCATTTAAGATGAAAGCAAACCTCTGATCTCTGGAGCACAATAATGAGACCCTCATTTTTAGTTTACGAGATGTTGGTATCTTTTCTGAAATAAGAAAGATACAGTTTAAGAGGCAGAATTCATTCATTGTCCCACTTTTCCTGTGATGGAATCTTAGAGACAGAGGCAGGCTCTAAGCTCCCAGCTGCAAATCAAAAGCTGCCTATCTGTTTTACTTTTTGGGGGATCATAAGATTTTATTTTAAAAGATGCTTTCTTATCAGTGGCAATGAGCATACCTAGTCCCTGGATCCCGGATTTTAAATATAATTTCCCTCAAAAAGAAATCAAGGCTCATTAAAAAACATATATATGACTGATTCAGAGACTGAGAGGTAAAAGTAGAAGGTAAGCCTATGATATTTTGTTGTACCAGGAAGCAAGGAAGTGCTCAAAGACTAACGGGTTCATGCCAAAATGCGCGCGCGCACACACACACACACACACACCAGTTTGAAAGAGTCCACATGAACCAAAAAAAAGAAAATCCTTATGCCCAGAGAGGTATTCAACACAGAGAAAAGAAGAGAAAAAGGGGCAGGGGATGGACAAGAAAGCCCCCCTTTCTAGAAGAATGTCAGCTAATAAAAGTGTAATGACAGAATTAGAAAAGTACTATTTTATAACTTTCAACATGCAGCTGTTTTAGGCAAAGAACATGGACACTAAAATGATGAACTGGGAGATTGCTGGGGAGCAGAATATTTCCTAAGTACCAAAGCACCAATCCACATTTTAATTACTAATTACAAAAAGAAACATAAGTCTTTGTAATTAAGTGACTTGGTAGCCACTACCTTAACCAAGGGATATAAGATGTGGCATCATTTGCAGCAGGACAGTCTGACATGTGCCTAGTGATGGTACACAACATCAAATACAAAATAGCACCTAGGAAATGTTCTTGTCAAAAGTGGCTCTGAATCTAATCAAGCCTTTAGAAGGTGCTTTAGATTTTAGGAAATACAGAACGTATAAGAAAAAGTAAAATGACACATAAGGAGCTGTCAGGCAATCTAGGATGAACCATTCTACAAGAAAACCAGCCTGACTCTTCAAAAACTTACCCGACCTTCAAAAAATTATAGATTAAAAGAAACTAAAGACTCATAATAACCCAACACAGTTTATGAACCTTGATTAAATCCTGGCTTGAAAATAAACAGCTGCAGAACACATTTCTGGACAATTGTATACATTTGAATTTGAATGGACACCAGCGAGTTATTGTTAATTTCCTTAGTATGACCATGATAATGGCGGTGTGATTTTTGAGAAAAAACGTCCTTATTCTTAGGTAATACACATCCCAGTATTTAGGGGTAAAGTGTCATACTCTTTGCAACTTACTTTTAAAATGGAAGGAGGGGAAAGAAGGAGATAGAGAGAGAGAAGGCAACAACTTGGGCAAAACATTTAAGAATTGTCAAATTTCGGTGGAGGGTCTATGAGGGCTTATTGTATTATTCTTTCCAATTTTCTATTGCTGAAAGTCACGTTCTCCAGGAAGCCAATTCTGAGATGGAGATTAGTTTGCAGAAGGTCTATTAGGGAATGCTCTCAGGATCAATATGGTGGGGGGAAGAAAGGAATCGGAATTGGGGAGGGGAAGAAGTTGGACTGTGCTGCTAAATACAAGGGCTTGGCTGGGCTGATCCATGAAGGGTTTGGGGCTGGGAGGGCCCTTCTTTGTTGGCCCATGTTACGGTGAGAGGACAGGGCCATTGTTCCCTTCAACCTCCAACCCTGGGTGTCAAACATCACTGGATAGGGACTGCCTTGGGAAGGCAGCATGACCTTGAGCAGGGCAATGATGACAACACCCAGCAGCTGGGAGAATAAACCCTTCAGTTCTCAATGGGGGATCTGGGTGACAGAGCACAACACCCACTGCATCTCTGAAATATTTCTCAATAAAAATTTGGGGTTGGGAAACATAAAATGAGATTGTTTTGCCCTGAAAATATTAACTAGTGGCCTACATGCATTTGAACCTTATAAAATGCTATAAATACTGTAAGTTTAATTGACATCTCCATTTTAGAGATGAGGGTTTTGAGGTAAAAGTCAAGTAACCAGCCCAACATCACTGGTAGAGCTGGTATTCAAATCCAGCTGTCTGACAGCAGAAAGTTTCTTTAAACTGGTGTGCTATGCTATGCTATGCTATGCTATGCTATGCTATGCTATCCTTTTACAATCTTTTCTTCAGGCCTCCCCTTCTTCCTGTCTGTTCTACCTGCCTATTGCCCCAGTTGCATGAGGAGTGGTTCCCATTCAGTTCTGAGCTCCATTTACAATGATTTCATATCTTCTTCCAATGTCTTCCCCATTCCAAATCTGTTCCCATCTCATGTAATAAGGAAGGGGCCCAACTGTGCCATTTTAGCCTTCACGTGTCTTTGCTTAGACCAAGGAGAGAAAGAGTGAGTAGCCAATAGATGTGTTTTTAAACACTGAGTGTCACTGGCACAGAATAGGAACTTGATACATGCTTATCAGATGGTCGAGGAAATGACACTAGCTGAAGGCAGTATGGAATCTTGTGTTTTAAAGGAGTCCTGCAGCAAAACTTTCTGCTGATCTTTCCTGGACATCAATGTCTCACTTCATGGTTTCATGATCACTCAGTCATGTGGGTGCATGTGTGTGTATGTGTGTGGGAGTGTGTGTGTGTATGTGAAGTAGAAAACTCTTTCCTTTTGTGTCACACAAAGTTAAGAGGACCCAAAGCACGGTCACTTTAGCCTCCAGGTGATAAGAATCAGCTTGTTATGTCCACATACGCGTCTGTTTCCTCCCCAGTGTGTCCATGCATCTCTGGATAGCCAGACTGCCATGTGCTCCCACGCAGCCACCTGAACCGCTTCTCCTCTCCGAACCTCTGGCTGTCATGGAGTCTTGCTACTTATGCCTGGCTCCTTTTCTTCTGATGACTAATCTCTCCAGGGTCCTAGTATTGCCCTTAAATCTAGCTTCCAGGGGAGTTCATTAATACATGCATGTGGTTTCCCAGACCATCTGTGTCTGAACCCCAGTTGTGAATATATTTGAGGTTTCTGTTTTCATTTTCCTCCCCTCTAATTTCCATATGTATTTTTACATGCATTAGGTGGCAGGGAAAAGGGTATCATCATCGTGTGTGTGTGTGTGTGTGTGTGTGTGTGTGTGTGTGTGTGTATATATATATGTATACATATATAATTCCAAAATGTATATATATAAAATTCTAAATTATCTATCTTCCTATCTACCCATCTATCTAATTCTAAACATATACAATGAGATGGTTAGCTCTCATGTCACCTTTAAAAAATCTTCTAACTCCCCTATATAAACCAAACAACTCTGCCTTACAGGCTTCCTCAGAACATAGTTACACTTTTGTTATAACTAAAAAATTTAGTGCAATTTATCTGTCCATATGTTTACCTTCTCCCTGAAAACCCCTGTGGTAAGAACTCTTAAAGCCTCTTATTTTTGTGTCTTCAGTGCCTGGTACATAAGTAGGTATACGAAACTGTTCGTTGTATGTATGCATGAATGAATCAATCACTCAGCAAGTCAATCAACCATGTTAATGAGTGATGACTCAGTCCAGCAGGACATGTGAGTGTGGTAAAGAGCTCCTATGTAGTCCTACCTCCTACCTAGATAACCCTAGCCAGTGTTAGTCTTTTCAGACGATTTTTGAGTTTTTTTGCATGGAAGTTCTTGAAATTAAACAAAAACATCTTCACCTTTCCTACAGAGACCAGTGGTGCTAAGAACTTCATAGTTCTTTAATATCAATTTTATTCATGGCCTAATATATACATATATTTTTTGAGACAGAGTCTGGCTCTGTTACCCAGGCTGGAGTGCAGTGGCATGATCTTGGCGCACTGCAACCTTTGCCTCCTGGGTGCAAGCAATTCTCCTGCCTCAGCCTCCTGAATAGGTGGGATTATAGGTGCCCGAGCCACCATGCCCGGCTAATTTTTGTATTTTAGTAGAGATGGGGTTTCACCATGTTGGCCAGGCTGGTCTCAAACTACTGACCTCAAGCAATCTACCACCCTCAGCCTCCCAAAGTGCTGGGATTACAGGTGTGACATGGCCTAATTTTTTAAAGCCACTTTCTTTTATTGTTCCTCAAGTGCATGTGTGTGTGTACACATTTTTTAATCTACTCATTCTAGCTTGTCAGATGTTTGGAGATAGGACTAGTCAATCTTTAATGATACAATTCCAGCATAAGGCCATATTTAATCAACATTAAATTATAAGTAGCTGCAGCTATCAGCTTAGAAAACTGCTCAGGGAACAACCATTAGCTAAAAAGCAAATAGCTCAGGGATCAATTACATGCCATAATCTATGACTGTGTCTCCAAACAACCTGGCATTTTAATTATTTGGCAAAGTTGGTTTTTGGAGTAGTGGTAAAAGAGCTCAATGGTTGGTCCTGAAATTTTTTAGCCTGACAGCTTTTAATGTGAGCAATATGCACAAGGCTTTTGGCTACCCAAGCAGTCGTTCCCCTTTCTCCTTCACCCCTTCAGGACTCTGTCACTTTCACCTGGTGTCTGTCTCTGGCTGGGTGCCATGGTCTCCTATTAGCTTCATTCTGTACCTTGCTCCATGACATCAGAGGAGAGATAAGTGGCTTCAACCTTAGAAAAGATAGGGAGCAAAGCAACCTGATTTCTAGATAGCGGCAGGCAGACAAGTTAGAGGGATGGGGAGGAGAGAGGTGGATGGAGTTAGTACTGTTGAGTGCTCACCATGTGCCAAGCATTGCATACATTATTTCATTTACCACCCCCCCCATAACCTGATGCATTGTCCTCAGTTTATAGAAAAGGAACTGAGGTTCCAGTTTGCAATGTCACACACTAAGATGTGGCAGAACACAAGCCAGCCATCTCTGATTCCTAGGTCCACAATCTTTCCATGATACTGGGATGAGTGCCCTGATTCTTCCAATTACTCAGTTCTCACCAGAGGTGCAGCCTTAAATAAGTTCATTAAATGAAATGTGGTTTTTTTTTTTTTCCTCAGTCTCTTGAAAAAACATTTATTGAAAACAGACACTCATTAATTTTCACACTATGGGGATATATCCAATATGATAAGCATTCTGCTATTAATAAATCACACAATTTACATCTCTCTCTACACAGAAGGAAAGTAGGCTATCACACCTCCAAGTAAGATAGCTATGCTATATCTATTTCAGCTTAAATTTGGTGGGAGAAGAATAATTTTCCCTCAACCCACTACTGGCCGAAGGTTTTAGTTAAGGATCACTTGGTTGGGAGTTATTAAAAACAAACAAAACAAAGATTTTTAAAAAATCACTCAAACTTATTTATACAAAAGGAAGTTATTTGAAGAAGACAGAAGTGTCTTATGGAATTCATGGTTAGTAAGTTTCATCAGTCCTTATAAGGAACTGGAACCAGAAATTGAAGAGTCAATGGGAAATGAAAAAGGATACCCCCCCACCTCTCTCTCTCTCTCTCTCTCTCTCTCTCTCTCTCTGTGTGTGTGTGTGTGTGTGTGTATGTGTGTGTGTCTGTCCCTTTCTTCCCCCCACTTGGCTTCATCCTCTGCACTCTCTGTGCAGTCTGACCTTCTCTGTTTCTCTGTTTTGGCGAATATTTGGCTCACATAAAAAGCCCTATCTTGGCTGTACACCACTACCAATTTCAGTACTTCACATGATCCTCACCCCACCTCAAGATCCCAATTCTACTTATCAGAAGGCAAAATCTGATTGGTAAGCTTGGATCACATTTCCATACAATTCAATCTGTGTGACTATAGGAATAGGGGATAATCCTATTGATCTCTGCTTTCTGAGAAAGAGATATGTGCAGATCCTTAACAGGATGTGAGAATAACGAGGCATAATTACAAGAGGGAATGATGGGTCTCTGGTATAGCATAAAATATAAGAAGGCCTATGAGAATTGTCAGTGATAGCTGAAAAGCCCAGAAACCAGGGGGGAGGGTCCCTATTATCACAGCAGCCAACAAGGCATGACTATACAGGAACTATTGGGACAAGGACCACTTTAAGCCAAAGTTATATTTCTTTGCCTTTTTGATTCCATCTCTTCCTTTCAAAATTCAACTCACTATGTAATAAAATCCTGGGAACAATCTGAATGTCTATCACTATGAAAATGGTAGACCAAATCCTGGAATAGTCATTGGAAACATTGTAGATATATTAGAAGGAATGAGTTGAATCAATGTGTGTTAAGCTGAGAAAATATTTAGTATTCTAGGAAAAGAAAAAAAAATTACAGAGTAGTATATATGATATACCATTTGGGTTAAAAAAATACACACAAGCAATAACAGCAGCAGCAGAGTTTGAGACAGTGGTGTATGTAAAAGGGAGGAAGGATATACCTGACAACTGACATTATTTTGTTTTGGGAGAGGTAGACTTGGAGAGAGGAAAAGCTGAACAGTTAATATTTTCTTTATATACTTCTGTATTAGTCAGGGTTCTCTAGAGGGACAGAACTAATAGGATAGATACACACACACACACACACACACACACACACACACACACACACACACACGGAGTTTACTAAGTATTAGCTCACATGATCACAGAACCACAATAGGCCATCTGCAAGCTGAGGAGCAAGGAGAGCCAGTCTGAGTCCCAAAACTGAAGAACTTGGAAGAACTTGGAGTCTGATGTTTAAGGGCAGGAAGCATCCAGCACAGGAGAAAGATATAGGCTGGGAAGCTAGGCCTATCTAGTCTTTTCACATATTTCTGCCTGCTTTATATTCCAGCCACGCTGGCAGCTGAATAGATGGTACCCACTCAGATTAAGGATGGGTCTGCCTTTTCCAGCCCACTGACTAAAATGTTAATTTCCTTTGGCAATACCATCACAGACACACCCAGAATCAATATTTTGCATTCTTCAATCCAATCAAGTTGATACTCAGTATTAACCATCACAACTTCTGACTAACTTAGAAAACCTACATGTCATAGTTGTGAACTTTTTAGGTTTATAAATAAAGTGGAAAGTTGTTAGTTATATTTAAAAGCTCCTCTTGAATTTCACATACAACTGAACTCTGTGGACAAACCCCCAAAGAATGTAGACCTCTCCTGATTCTGATATTCTGGCTGAAATGATAGATGTTGACTGTTTCTCTTATCCTTATGCTTACACTATAAACTCCATCAAAGAGCTATTTTTGGACTCCCTACAACATGTAAAACAAAGCCTTATACAGAAGAGATACCAATCAAATCTTTATTAATTAGGATTAACTCAACACTCAGCATTTTTTCCAACATGTCCTGTATGTTGTCTTCAAAAAGGCAGATTTTCTCTAAGAATTTGCCTTTCCCTATAAATGCAACAATATCTATTAATTTTATTTTCTGTTATAATGGCATATTATTTTCTAGCCCTTTCAAGGTAACTTATGTTTTGGTTCCTAATTTGAGTGGAAATAAAATAAGTAATTTTAAAAAGTATATTGTGAGCTCAGTGAACTCTAAGCAGCCACGTGTCTTTAAAATTAATTTGGGACACCCTGACTGACCTTGGCAGGCACAGTTCAGCAAGTCCGGGTCTTGAAAAGCTAAAACTGTGATTAACCCTGTCAGAGATTAAATAGCTGATGTCAAACTCTTCCAAATTACACCCATGCTCGACCTGCTCTTCTTCTTCTGAATGCACCTCATTACTGAGAAACCATCATTCAAGGGATATATACTTAAACGTTTAATAAATCTGTGATCACAATTCTGGTGCATAATTAAAACATTGATAAACATGAAAGAAGAAAAGAGATTGGGAGCAGAACCAAGGTGGAACACAGAACAAAGGGGAGAATAGGATGGAGAAGAGGTTTGTGCTGAGTCTGAGGTCAGAAATTCTGAGCCATTCAGTTGTCTTTTGGACCATGATTTCACTTGGATCTGGTGACAGCAAATTAATAAGGGACTAAAGATCAATTGCAACAAACATTTAAAAAGCTTCCAAGGAGTCAGACCAAGACACTCTCAATAATGCTAGCAATGGCAGCTGACCTTGAATTCACCCATCACCATACAGCAAAAATAATTTATCTCAGTGTAATAAAGACATAATGAATAAAATACATACCTGTAAAAATTACTGAACTGGAAAAGGCTTGGGAGGAAGTACCACATAATGTATACCAAATAAGGTGAATAGCTGGGTGATATAGTGACAGGCAGCAAGATATAGTGAGAAAACAATGGCTCAGGGGTTAAAAGACGTGTTTTCTGGTCCAATTTTTAACCACTAAAATGGTTATGTGGATTTGAACTCATCATTTTGCCTCTTAAGAGTTGCAGATTCCCCATCATAATATTATAAATCACAGGAATGTCTGTTGCTTCTCAAGCTGAAATGTGCAAAAAATCACCTGGGAATCTTGTTAGAATGCAGATTCTGATTTATTTGATTTACAGTAAAACTGGAAATTCTGGATTTTTTTTTTTTGTAATAAAGACTTTTTTTTTTTGTGAGAAGAAGTCTTGCTTTGTCACCAGGCTGGAGTACAGTGGCGCAGTCCCGGCTCACTGCAACCTCCACCACCTGGGTTCAAGTGATTCTTCTGCCTCAGCCTCCTGAGTAGCTGGGACTACAGGCGTGTGCCACCACACCCAGCTAATTTTTGTATTTTTAGTAGAGACGGGGTTTCATCATGGCCAGGATGGTCTCGATCTCTTGACCCCATGATCCGCCCACCTCGACCTCCCAAAGTGCTGGGATTACAGGCGTGAGCCACCACGCCCGGCCAAGATTCTGGATTTTTAATAAGCTCCTGGGTGATCCACAGACCATACTTTGAGAAGCAAGAAATTAGATAATTTCCAAATTCCTTTCCAGTTCTGAAGTTCTGACTGCTAAATCAGAATCTCTACTTGCTCCTGTAAACCCCTCTGAGTTTCCCTCCTCTTCTGGCTTAGGCTGGCCTCTGTCTTTAGATGCAGTCTGCCTTCCTTCCCAATTTAACAGCGCCACAATTCCCATGTCACCTGGGATTCTCCTCCTCAACCAGATGAAGAAAAATGGAAGCTGGAAAACCTTTCCTTTCCCATCTTCTAAGCTTGGAGGCAAGCACAGAGGCTCTTTTCTCTTTAAAAGGCTTTACTGCTCATCATTTGGAACATAGACAAGGGGAAGTTATAAAAGTTTCAGAAAACGTATTAATATCCTGAACATTTCTTGCCAGGGCTTCTTCCTATACATATACACAGAAATATGTTTTATGGAAATGGGAATTACAGTAAGTATATAAATGTTGTTCACCACAAAATTACAATTTGTTTTCTCATTTTATTAAAAATTCTTTAAAAATATAATTTTAATGACTTCATAGGTACTCCATACAAATAATATTCATTATTTATATAGTAATTTTAAGACATTTAAGTTGTTTGTTGCAACTTTAAACAATACTTGGCTCACACCTGTAATCCCAGCACTCTGGGAGGCTCAGGCGGGTGGATCACCTGAGGTCAGGAGTTCGTGATCAGCCTGGCCAAGATGGTGAAACCCCGTCTCTAATAAAAAATACAAAAAATTAGCTGGGCATGGTGGTGGGTGCCTGTAATCCCAGCTACTAGGGAGGCTGAGGCAGGAGAATCACTTGAAACCATGAGGTGGAAGTTGCAGTGGGCTGAGATCACACCACTGGACTCCAGCCAGGGTGACAAAGCAAGACTCCATCTCAAAAACAAACAAAAAACAAAACAAAACAAAACTAAGATAAACATACTCATAACCTTTTTAGTTACCATTTATTATGCATTTGCTATATGCCAGACATTGTGGCAAATGCTATACAGACATCATGTCATTTAATCCTCACATTCATCATATTTCAAGCTGAGCATTATTGTGATTTTCCTTCTATTGAGAAGGAAACTGAGCACAGAAAGGTCAAACAACTTACTCAGGACTACACAGCTGAGTCAGTAGTGGAGAAGGAACCACACTCAGATCTGTCTGTCTCCAAAGCCGCATTCATAGCCACTACCTGACAGTGTCTCCTTGTACCTAAGTCCCCAGGTACCTCTAATTATTTAATTAGGACAGGTTTTTTGTCTGCCTGTATGTGAATTTTAAAATTTAATGACAAAAGTCATGCAGTTTCATGGAAACAATTCGAGCCATATAGGGATGTAAAAGAAAAGTGAGTATTCTTCTTTCCTTTCCATTTCTTGAGGTATATTTTCTTTCTATGCATTTTCTTTGCTTAAATAGTACATAGGAAAATGAGAATCATGTGTTTTTTATTACTTAATCTCTAGAGCCTGGTACAGAGCAAGCTAGGCCTTAATAAACATTTGTTTAAAAAATGAGTGAAACATTGAATGGTTTTTATTTTTACTAAAAATGTAGTCTTAACAATACCAGTTTCTCTGAAATTATTTTCACTTAATATATATCAAGCAATGTTCCAGGGCAAAAGATATAAATAGTCCATAATGTGAATGTACTAAAATTTGTTAAGTCATTTCCCATAAATAGAAATTCACGTTTGTAAGTTTGGGGAGTTTCTAAGTTTCTAATGATGTTGCATTAAACATCAACATGTACCTTTATGTGATGATGAGATGCCTTTAATTCTTTAAGGTAGTCCTGAGAATTGAGATTATTTGTTCAAAGGGAATGTATATTTTTAATTTTAATATTTAATGCCAGGTGATTTTCCTGAAATGCTGGCCAGTTCACATTCAAAGAAGCAGTATGTTAAAATGCCCACATCCCACACCCATAACCACCTTACCAACCTTTTACATTTCTCCCAATCTAGTGCTTAAAACAATCTTGGTGGTTGGATTTGCATTTTTTTTATTACTAGTAAGGTTGAGTGCCTTTTAAAATTTTTCTTTTTTTTCTCTGTGAATTGCAGGAAACTTGCTCTAAAGAAAAATTGCTGGATTAAGGGATGTGAATATTTTAGCAGTGCTTGTCACTTAGCCAAATTGCCTTCCAGAAGTGATGAAACAACTTACCCTCCCACAGGCAGCTCATGAAACCTCTTGTCTCACCAAACTAGGTATTGGAATTCTAAAAAGAAAATAAAGCTGTTTGCCAATTTGAGAGTCTCTGTTGATTTACTTGGGTATTTCTCACCTTCCTGTCAGAGAGCCAGGTGGGAGCTCCTGGTGAGGAGGAAGGAGGGGCCTCAGGCGCCAAGGCCTTGGAAGGGCAGCCAGGAACTATAGCGGGAAGAGGCTAAAGGCATTCTCAAGACCACAGCTGAACAGGAGAATGAGCACTCCTCTGTGTCCAAAAGAATTGAGAAGGCTAGCCCAGGGGTGGGGGTGAGTTTATACGGGAGTCTGCTGCCAGGACATGGCCAGGGTGCTGGGGGGGCCGTGGGGAGGGAGGGGTAGATGTTGCTGTATTGCATGAGCTCAGTTTCTCCTGTCACATTCCAGAAGAGCTGGCCACAAATAGGCAAAACCAAATTGCAAAGAACTTAAGTGAAATCAACAAATACTGCTCATCAATGGCCTTAAGCAGAGCCTCAGTCTAGTGAAGAGATACTTGTGCTGTGAGCTGTATAATCAAGTAGAGGCTGTTTGCACAAATCCTAAAGCAAAAAGGCATGAGCTGCTTGAGAGGCACATTGAGCTATGGTGAATTGAAATAGAAAGAGGCTACCTCCAAGTAGTAGAAACAGGAAATTCTTTCTAGACAGGGGTCAGGTTAGAGATGTCCCCAGTCCTAAAGAAGTAGGTGTCCTATTACCCCCGGCAGTTCCCACACCTCAGAGCTTCAGGTAGTCAGTTGGAAGCCCTCACCAATCCACAGATAGCCCTCACAGATCCATTGGTGGCTCTCACACCAGTCCAAGATCTATAGGTTGATCAGAGTGAAACAGGTAATTCAGACTACTGCTCTTCTCCACACCAAAGTTCACAGATTCAGTTCAAATTGTCTTTGGGTGCCCTCAGCTAGGTCAAGCTGGGATTCAATGTAGCTGTTTAAGAAAGGTGACCTTTAAGAATGTGACCTTGCTGGATTTAGATATGCCTGGGTCTTTGAGAGTTTTACTGAAGAAAGGGGAAGGGATTTTATGTAAGACAGGATGAGGGTAGGAGAAAAAGCAGTAAGAAATGGATGAATGGGTGATTTGGTTGTGATGTGATCCTTGTACCCTTGGACCTTAGGGCCCTTGAGGGATTGGTTTTGAGGCCTTAGGAGAGAGGCATCCAAACCAAAGCAGCAGGATTTGCTGGTCCTGAAAGTCCATGTCTGGACAAAGCTGGGGTAGTCTCAGGCTGAGTTGAGCCCTCCAGACTTGAGAAGTCAGTTCTCTTCCCTGGCCCTTGGACTCTCAGGGTCATAAATCTGAGTGTAGCTTTGCTGCTCTGACAGCCCAGGGCAGTGAGCAGCAAAGGAGGCTGTCTTCAAGAGATTTGCCTCCTCATGAAGGGCATCAGTGAAAGCAGCTGGACTGTCCAGTGAGAAGTGGGAAATAATTGGGGAAGACTAGGGGAGGGAGGATGTGGAAGTCCTTCATAGGTCAATGTGGACGGAAAGCCACCAGGATCTGGGCATTAGTGTCAATAAAAGATTCACTTGTGCTATACTTTCCTGGCACCTGCAGACAATTAAGTTGCACAAAGAATGGTATATGATATCCTGCCTGGTGTGCAATAAAGCTAACTGGTGCTCATTGCTTTGGAGAAATTTTAAACTTCTTCATAAATAAAGGTGCCCAGTCACTTTAGATGAAACCCTCCAGACCAAGCTCAAAGAGCATCTTAGAATCCCGTAGCCTATTTTGACATGTTGTTCATTAGGTTCAGTGGAATTCCCAAAATTAGAATCTGGACTTTTTTGAATTTCTAGAGAGGCCAGAATTGCTTGAATTTAATTAAGTTCCAATTACATAGTAGTTATTATCTATATATTACCCCTGAACATGGGAGATGTTTAACACTTGTTAATTTGGCTTGATATTTTACTCTAGTGCATATATTTTATTTTTCAAAATTATATTAAACCCTGAAGTTTGCATTAGCTGGTCCCATGAGCACCAGTGACATCCTCTCTCTCTAACCACTTTTCTACCTCTCCAACTATTCACACCGTCAAGAGAACCTCTTGCCTGTTTACCTACAATGAGGCCCCATGATTCACCTATAACGACTTTGAGTAGGGAGGAGGGGTAAAGAGCATGAAACTCCCTTTAACCTCCAGAAAAATTCAAGAAATAGAAGCTCTTTGCTTCTCTAGGGGCTTTCCTCCAAATTTCTCATTTGGCAAACGCCATATTTCTGTGACTGGCTTCCCATTTGCAAAGACAAACTGGTTTCAGGACCAAATTAACATAGGCTGTTTATTCATAAACTTGCAGCAAGGGAACCCATCTGCTATCACTTTCATTTCAGCAGGGGCTTGAGGGTGTAGAGAATAGGAAGTTTTAGACAGTAAAATGAAATGCTGGGACAAGAATCTGATTGTCCAACTTTCTGCTAAGGTGGGATGCAGAAGTAGGGGAGATTCATTGATCTTGGGATACTTTTAGCACTTACTGGCCAGCTGCAAAGGAGCAAGCAAGCAGTCAGGGGATATTTCAAACAAGGAAACATTGTTCAGCCTCAGCCCCAGAGGGTTTTCTGTGGCTGGCCACTTTGCAGAACAAGTAGGGATTGATTGGGTGCTTTTTTCATGGGCTTTATGTGAAGCTGACCACCATGGGAGGAAGTTTCTCACATCCAAAACCAGTAATAGTAGAATATTCAAGAAAAAAAAAAAATCTTTTGCTGGAAGATAATTAACTATCATCTTGATTCTAGACTGGAGTTAACAATAATTGAGAAATATATCAATTAAAAGAAGCTTATACTTGCTCCCACCCAT
Organism: Sapajus apella; assembly: GCF_009761245.1. Classification (NCBI taxonomy): domain Eukaryota; kingdom Metazoa; phylum Chordata; class Mammalia; order Primates; family Cebidae; genus Sapajus; species Sapajus apella. Next base: position 24,172,576 of record NW_022436956.1, on the reverse strand, counting down.
TTGACTGCATAAAGCCCAGTGTTTATCAGACTGTCCTCCCTATCTTTTGGGCTCTCTGGAGCAGGTGAACATGTCCCCGTCAGTTGGCCCAGTTGTCATGAGCTACTCAGGCTCTGGAATGCTGCCCTCTGTTTCCCACAGACATCTATTCCCTCCCCTCTTGCCTCTGGAGACCAGCTGTTCTCTGGCCTTTTTACTTTCACCTGTTCCGCTTGAGCCTTCCCTTAGGCTCATTTACCCACAAGGATAGCGGACAGTAGGCTGCAATTCTTTTCAGTGAAAACCTTCACTGAAAGTCAGGGATGGCAAAAGGAAAGCACAAAACAGACTAACCTTTGTGTGATGATCAGAGCTGCTGGGCCCAGGAGGTCCTGAGCAAGCTCTTCCTGACTTTCTCTCAGCTGGCCACCATCTTGAAGGAATCATCTGTCTTCTCTTTACACTTCTCTCCACACTTCTTTCTGACAGTGTATTTCCTAAAGAAAGGCCTAAGACCAACCTGCACCTCCACAAAGGAAGAAGTTCCTCCTGCAATCCCTGCCTACCTCCGCAGTCTTGATTTCCTGTCCCAGCACTGAGCTAGCCTTCACCAAGAGTAGGTATCAGCTGTGATTTCCATTTCCCTCAGAGAAGCTCCACCTCCACTCTCAGGGGTGTGGTCTTACCCTCTGGCTTCCAAGGCAACTAAATTACCCAGGAACACAGCAGGGTAGCTCAGAATATTCCAGGCTAATCAGTCTTATAAAAGACCAAGGGTTTGTTCTCAGGATTTATACACATTACTTTGATCCTGCTAACAGCATGGCAAGGTGAAGATAGTAAAACTCATTTTACACACGAGGAAACTGAAGTTCAGAAAGGTTAAAGAACAAGCCCAGGATTGCTCAGCTGGAAAGAAGTAGAATCAGAATTTGAACTCAACTCAGCTTGAGATGTGATTAAAATAGCCATTATCTCTTCCTACTGTGACCTACCAGAACTCCACTGTCCAATTCCTTTGGTTGTCCATTCTATATTGATATTTCTTTCCTTTCAGCTCCATCTCCCTTTACCTAGCTCGAATTTTCATTGTCAGAATCCTCTTCTCTCCTCTCCACCTCCTCCCTCTTTATCATCTTTCCTTCTCCTCTCCCTTGTCCTCCTTCAACTCCTAAATTTAGAACAAAGGTGGTATGTTCCTATCCACTTAGCAGTCTTACTCGTTAGAAGTGACTGGCAGTTTGATTGACAGGTAAGTGACTTGACTTTTCCTGGGAGCATTTTTGCTTTCCAAAGAGACCATTGTGGTGTCACTGATCCCAGATCTCTGGCACAGCTTAATTTCTTCTAAAAATGTCAGAGTGCAAGGGTTGTGTCCACATAAATTCTAAAACTGAGCAGAAGTTACAGGTCCTTGGAGAAGAAAAGTTGCCTAATTTTGTGGCCGGGTTCCAAAATTCCCCTTAGTAATCCTTCCCCATGACTGTTTCTCTTTTACAAAATACTTTCAGAAGAGTTTGGAATTTGCCTTAAGAGGTGTCAGAACACCTATCCCAAAGCACACTCCAATAGCAAAGTTATCTGAAGCAAATTATTACTGGAAGCAGTGAGTGCAGGGCCTGTATTCAAATGCTAAGAATGTGCTGACTTTGGTGGTCCTTTAAAGCCTTGCAGGTAAATATTAGCTTTCTACATCTTTCAAAGTTACATTTTGTTTTTTGGTATTGTTTTCAAATCAACCTAAAGACTAATTGTACAAGTAAAATAAAACAAAGAGCTGAAAAAAATGTCTGGATAATTGGGTTTAAAAACCTGCTACTGAAAGAAAAATGGACAGAATTTGATCTTTCAAGATCTTCCAAGATCAAATTCCAGGAAGGTAATGTATTTCTTCCCTATCCTGTTACATCTGGCACATTGCTTAACCCTTTTATGTCCTTCCTATGCCCCAAACGATACCACTTAAAATTCAGTGAGACAAGAATGCTTGGCAAATATCCTGAAAGGAAAGGCTCCTCCTTCCCCACTGCTTTTTTCTTCTGGCACCCAGGGAAGAGGTGGAGGAGAGAGGATTTCTGTCTTGATTTCTAGAGTATTTGCCACTGATTTGGACCTATTGTTGACTGCTTACTTTTGGCTGTTTAAAGTTGAGACCTGGACGTTCTGAAATGAAGAAACAAAGAAGGATGTATGTAGAAAGTAAAGAGCCAGGTGGTTTGTAGGAATTATTATTGTTGGTTCTCTGAGTATGAGCCCTGTACCAGTGAGTGACTTGTGGTTTTATACTCAAGTATTTGTATATTCCTTGGCCACAGAGAAATAATTATCCATTTGCCCCAGTTACACTCTAGCCTTGCTTCTAGATGGATATTTACATTTGCAGAGACAAGTCTTGATTTTGACAGTATAGGACTTAGGGGAAAAAAAAATGCCGAGATTGTAAGAAATTCTCACTATAAAGGCAAATACAATCAATCTTTTTCTCAACTGTATTGAGGTACAATTGAAAAACAAAACTGTATATATTAAAGGTAAACAATATAATGTTTTGATATATGTATGCATTGTGAAATGATTTCCACACTCAAGCTAATTAGCATTCACATAACTTTACATAGTTATGTTTTTTATGTGTGGTGCAAATACTTAAGAGCTACTCTCTTAGTATACAATAGACAATTATTGACCATAAACACCATGCTGAACATCAGGTCTCTAGAACTTACTCATTTTATTTTATTTTGAGATAGACTCTAGCTTTGTTACCCAGGCTGGAGTGCAGTAGCACAATCTTGGCTCACTGCAACCTCTGCCTCCTGGGTTCAAGCAATCCTCGTGCCTCACTCTCCCGGCTAGCTGGGACTACAGGCGTGCACCGCCACACCCAGATGATTTTTTTTTTTCTTTAGTAGAGATGGGGTTTTACCATGTTGCCCCATATGGTCTTGTACTCCTGGCCTCAAGTGATCCATCCACCTTGGCCTCCCAATGTGCTGGGATTACAGGCATAAGACACTGCACCCAGCTGAACTTATTCATTTATAACTTCACATTTGTACCCTTTGAACAACATCTCCCCATTTCCCCCACCCCAAACCCTGGCAACTAGCCTTCTTCTTTCTATTTCTATGAGTTCAACTTTTTAAGATTCCTTATACAAGTGAGATCATGCAGTATTTGTCTCTTCTGTGTCTAGCTTATTTCACTTAGCTTAATGTCCTCCAGTTTTGCAAATGGCAGAATTTCCTTCTTGTTTTAAGGCTGAATAATATTCTATTGCATATCTTTATATACACCACAATTTAAAGAAAAAAATTATTTTGGATTCTGGGACAGAATTGAAGTGTGCATGCTTGTTGTATGGGTATACTGCACACTGGTGAGGATTAGTCTTCCAGTTTACTCATTACCTAAATGGTGAATGTTGTACCTGATAAATAATGTTCACCCATGGCCCCCCATTTCAGCCTCGCCACTTTTTGGAATCCCCAGTGTCTCTTACCTCCATCTTTATGTCAATTATACTCATTGTTTAGCCTTCATTTATAAGTGAGAACATGTGGAATTTGGTTTCCTGCTTTTGAGTTACTTCACTTAGGATACTGCCCTCTGGCTTCATCCATGTTGCTGCAAAGCTCATTATTTCTTTTTATGGCTGCATAGTATTCTATGTACACCACAATGTCTGTATTCATCTGTTGGCAGACACTTAGATTGTTTACATATCTTGGAAATTATAAATAATGCCGCAGTAAATATGGGGGTGCAGCTCTCTCTTCAACATACTCATCTATCCTTTGGAAATATACCCCGTTGGGATTACTAAATCATATGGTAGCTTTATTTTTAATTTTTTGAAGAACCTCTGTATTGTTTTCCATAATTGCCATACCAGTTTACATTCCCACCAGCAGTGCATAAGGATTCCCTTCCCTTACAACCTTACTAACACTTATTGCCTTTTTACTTCTTGATAATAGCAGTCTTAACAAGTGTGAGGTGATATATTTTTGTGGTTTTAATTTGCATTTCTCTGATGATTAATGATGTTGGGCACTTTTTCATATACCTGCTTGCCATTTGTATGAAATAGAACCATCTTAATTGAGGGAGTAGAAATAAAATTCCACCTCTAAAAACTGATCCCTAATTAGATAGATTTTTTGCCAGATACGAGGTCAACTCACAAAAAATCAACAGTATTTCTCTTTAGCAGAAAAATCCAATCATAAAATATAATCAGAAATTAATATTCACCATAGCAAAAAAGTTATAAAGTATATAGTATAAAATGAAGAATGTCTAAGGCGTCTCTATTCTGTTAAAGTATATAAAAAAAATTCTGATCAAATGGAGAGATATTCATTCTCTTGCATGGGACAACTTTGTTGAGAACTTGCCCTGTCAGCTATGATCATACTACAAAACCTAGTAACAAAAACAGTATAGTTCTGGTTCCAGGGTAAACAAATAGACCAGCGAAATAAATTACAGAGCTTGGAGGTGCACTTATATGTGTATATGAACCTAATAAATGTTAAATGTGGTACCACAAAACAATGGGGCTAACAAACACCAGTTAGTGAACAGTGTTGAGAAAGAACTATTGGGAGTGAGGGGAGAGAGATGCTTAGCAGATAAAGACCAAAGGGAAAAGAAAAACTATGAATACTGCCACATTTGTGTTTTTGCTCCATCTAGGTAAATTGAGACAGTTACTTTTTAGAAGCATGTGACAAATTCTTTGAAGAGGATTAAGAGTTGAGCTTTCCTTGGTATGTTTGTAGTGTGAGGGGATTGTATTGCTGGCTGCTTAGGTGTGTATGTGTAGACGAAAAACTTACGTATGGCCTGACATGTTGCTGTTTTTGGCATCTGGCTAGGATATACCTACCTAAGCCAATACGGTGTTCCCACCTTCAAGCTGGACACTGCCCAGAAGGGAAAGAGTGAATTGAAAGAACAGGAGGAGGGCAGAGAGTTGGCTTAAAAGCAGACACTGAGTTTACTGGCATATGCTGAGCATGTGGGTGAAGCTGAAGGTACTTGGGTCAGTGTGGATCTTCCCTCTTCCGATTATGTTTTAGGCATTATTTTTAAACAGGGTTTCTAGCATTGGCCATTTTAACAAAATCGATTTGTCAATGTGTTCAAAAAGTTGGGCCAACTTTTGTCCTTAAGTTGATTAAATTCTCCAGCTGTTTTGGTCCAGCCGCCAGTGCCTCAAATCACATTGCAAAGGCCCAGTGCATTCTAGCAAGACGGAAAGGGCCTTGGAACCACAGGCCCACAGAAGGCAGTTGCCCCCCCATGGTCCCTGAAGTGCTGCCCACTGGCTGAGGTAGAGGGCTCAGACTTGTTCTTTTTGACATAGATGCAACAGCAAGACTTCAAGCTCCAGACACTGTCAACTTCTGTTGCACTGAAGGGTTGTTAGGTTGAAAATGGAAAAGAATTTGGTTGAATACAAAAATACAGGTAGAAGGAATAGTACAATAGGGAAATTATAGTTAACAATAACTTATTGTATATTTCAAAATAGCTGTAAGAATTAGAATGTTGCCAACACAAAGAAAAGTGTTTAGGATAGATGGATATTCTAGTTACCCTGACTTGATCATTATACATTGCATACAGGTATCAAAATACCACATGTATCCCCAAAATATGTACAGCTATGACATATCAATTAAAAAATACAAACTAAAATAAAATTTCCAAAGGAAAAAAATTCTTCGAAATAAATGCATCATCAATTGCAACTATTTCCAGGACTATTGCAACTATTTTAAAAGAATGTGTTTTTGGAATTGGATTTTTTTACTCATCAGAGGGTAGTCTTTTTTTTTTCTTTTTTTGACTTAAATTGTCTAATTTTCTCTGCTTTATCAGTTTGCCAATGAAGACCAAGGATACTAAGTCTTCCAAAACTGACTGCTCCTAAAGTATTATGTTTCATGTGACCTCAGAATCTCTCGCCCCTCTTGGAGCCAATGTGATGTAATAAAAAGCACAAGGGCTCTGGAATCAGACAGGCTCTGGGACTCGCCTGTCTCTTTCCAGCAGCAATCTAGGGCAAATTGTTTAGCCTCTCTGCTTCTCAGCTACTTCTATAAAATGGGGAAATAATATCGATTCCATTATGTCATTGTGAGGATTAAGTGACATCATAAAGACAAAAGTGCTTAGTTCCTTGTAAATATTAAATGCTCAAAGGTAGTTCTTGAAATTTGTTTGTTTGTTTGTCTATTCTGTTTTATGTGACCCTGGGCAAGATGTCAAAGTTAAATCAAGTTCCATTAAGGGGTCATGAGGGCCAATTGGCTAATCTGCAAAATTATCTTTTGTATTAAAGAGTAGACATTTCCATTACAAGCAACTTTCCTGTGTGTTGTAGGTACCTTAGGCTTGGTTCATGTTTTTAAGTGGGAGTTCAGTGGGCACCTTGAGTCGTGGAGCCCAATCAAGATGTTTAGGCCGCTCCTTGCCCGATACATGTGCTGGCGGGTAAATGGCATGCAGTTCCAATTCTGTAGGCAGTCTTTCAGACCGTGGCGGTGGAAAGTTCAGGATGCCTCAACCAGTGGTCCCCAGGCTGCTAATATTGGGAGCACTCAGCACCTTACTCTGCAGCTTGCCTTTAGAAAGAGGTTATTTCACTGCCTCACAAAACAGCCTTGAAAATATGTTCTCTTTCCTGAGCCCCAAACACATTCCTTCCAGAAAATCAAGAGAGCTAAAATGTTCCTCTTCTACTTCTTCAGATATCCCTGGTTCAGACTACCCCTGGTGAGTCTAAAAATATACTTTGAGTTTATTTTGACCATCTGAAGGCACTTTCCAGTGCCCTTCTTTGCCATGTCCTCATAAAATGGTCCTCAGCCAATTAGCAAGCCCCAGAGCAGCCCATAATTAGTTCTAGGAGACCCATGGCATTATTGGGCTGCAGAGATAGGGCACATGCCACCAGAGCTTTTGAGATTCCACATCAGCTTCCTAACTGATTCTGACAGATCCCTTGAGTGGGGTCTGGCCCACCAGGCAGACCCAGGGGCGGGTGCTTTTATAAGTGGGAATCCGTCTTTCCTGACTCCATACTCTGGAGGGTGGGCCATTGTCTTTTCTATTAAACTCCTTTGCCATGTTTCCAGGTTTCATTTGCTCTTTACTGTTTTTTTTTATTGGAGTTATTTCCAGAACTCATTTGGTTTTCTCTCATCTCTGGGTTTTTACACAGGTTCTAACTTCTTCCTGAAATACTTTTCCCCAGATATCTCCTCCATATCCCCTCTTTTCATTCTCTAATGAAATCCCATTTGTCCTTTCAGTCTTAGCTTAGACACATTGCCTCTTCTAGGAAGCTTTCCCTCTCACCTCTCCACCAGCGTGTCAGGGTTAGGGGATTTTTCTCTGCACCCCAGGACATCCTGATTTTCTCTATCAGGGTGCTCTATCAGCATGCAGTAACTGCATGCTCACCTATCTGCATACCCACTAGGCATGAGGTCTGGGCAACCAGGACCCATCTTTATTGTTTGCCATGGCCTCCTCAGAACTCGAGCTCAGTGCCTACCTCATACAACTGCTCATTGACACGGGCAAGGTTCTATTTGTTCTTTATAGAGATGTTCCCATTATTTTTGGTCTCTTCCAACCCAAAAGCCAGACCCTTGAAAATGGACTTACATCTTAAAAGAAAAAGAAAACAAAAGATACTGCAGTAAAAGTTCCAACCTACTCTGCAACTCAGTAGCTTTAGGCAAGAAACTTAGCATCCCCAGACCCCCGGTGCCTGTTTGTTAAAAGGGAATAGTAATGTCTTCAAAATGTAAAGATGGGAAGCTCTTTTGAGTTTCTTCTGAGAGATCTGGGATTTGATTTCCTGAACCTGTATCATTATCAGAAGGAAGAAAGAGGAAATGTTGGGAAGAAATCTAAGGAAGGGGAACAATCCCAGCCTGGTTCTTTGGTATCCTGCCGTCCTGGAGTTTCTGATGCAGTTAACATGTAAAGAATAACAATTATATTACAATTTTTATGATCTGTTTCTCTCTAAGCAGGTGGCAGTCTTAAATCAAATTCATGTCTTTTAGACTTGGACATCACTCCTATTGGCAAGTACTGTAGTTTTAGGTTAGAGGAAAACAGGCTAGGATTAAAAAGACAAAAGGCATCTCAGATCTCAAGCAGTTTCTGGCATATGATATTTTGATGATGTTAAGGTAAACAGATTAAGGATCTGTGGATTGCGTTCTTCATGAATTATAGAGATTTTGAAATTAAAGGGGAAAGTTCTCTGGGCAAAATGTGTTTTTCATTTGATTGAACAAAAACTGTACAAAAAGACCTAAAAAATGGTTATTTTGAAAGCAGCTGCTTTTCCCTCCTGTCCCTGTTTAAACTTCTTTATCTTTTTAAATTTTTGTGGAAAAAAATAGGAGTTTTGGAATTAAAGAGACCTAGATTCAAACAATCTGCAATAAATAAGCCACTGGTCGAGTTGCTTAATGATTGTAAACCTAGGTGTGTTAATTTTCAAAAAGACCATGACAAACTGTACCTGGAGGATTTATTGCAAGGATTAAATAGATTGATATTAACAGTATCTAGCCAACCCAGTGCCTGCAGTATGTAGTAGCTGCTTGATGTTATAGTATTTTTGCTAAGAAGTATTTCTTTTCTAACATACACACACACATACACATGAATCGCTTGTTTCAAAACATACTAATTTCAAATCACACTATGTTCTAGGAGCACATGTGCCCTCTCAGCAAGCTTCTTATCCCGACTTACCTTCTGTAAAGGACATTCTCAGTATTTTTGTTGGAGTTTGCTTTCAGAAATATCAATGACCAGTAAACATAACTTATTTGTTCATAAAGAAACCAACCTTAGAAACTAAATGGCTAAAAACAAAATGTCTGGGGAAATCATGGTGAAGACAACTCACAAAATCAGAGGAAAATCTAGAGAACCAAAGCTCGGCAAGGACTGAAAGCAAATCAGCTCTAACGTTTCTGGGAGCAGGAACTACCTGTCAGTTGGGAGAATTATGTGATTCCTGGTGCAAAAAGCTTAAAAATGCTGCTGTGGATTACTGTTTCACTGTTTATGATCACATCTTAATATCCTGACTGAGTTATTTCAAGGACATGATTATCCTCCTACTGGCTGGGAATGGCTTTCACTTTTTTGCCTCAAAGTATGATGGTTCTAATATTTAGGGGTGGAAACTGCTAGAGGAAATGACTGTTCATTAAATTTTAATATTCTGCACTTGGGGCTGATTTGCCTACTGTGGAATTATTAAGAATATGCAAACTCTAAACATTATTTGAAAATGATGATTTTTCCTAGTTACAGGTCTGGGAGATGAATTTATTTTAAATATTATTGACCGTAAATTTGTCATGGGAATGCCTGGGCCAAAAGACTAGGTAGACTTTTAAAAATTATTTTTGAGTAGATGAAGGACATAGTCAAATCAGCAATTGGATGAATTCAGAGAAGAAAAATAAGCAAATTCAAAAACTTTTAGTAGGCTGAGAAAGTATAATGCCATTTCAAGGGCAGCCTTTGATTTCTGGCCTATGTTATCCTTGTTAGCACCTGTCTCTGGTATTTGTGGGCTGCCTGGGTGCTCTAATGCTCAGACACTGGAATGGTTTCCAAGGAGATGTTATAACAAATTCTGTCAACGTTGCATGTGAGTTAGGCTTCTTAGTAAGCAATGCTGAATCACCTCCTCTCTAAGCTGGGTTGATGCCTTAGCTTAGAGGAAAAGGGCTTATTATAGCAAAACTGAATTCATAAAAAAATTGAGCAGGCTCTGTGTCTGAGCCATATCTGACTGAAAGCCTTTGGTAACTAAGGACAGTTAATATGTCAGAGGACAGTCGCCAGGTCCCTAGGTACGATCAGGGTCTTTAGCTCTGACTGGGAGTGTTAATGCCACAGCCTATGTTCCTGGAGTGGAGCCATCTTTGTGCACAGCTTTAGGTCTTTCGCCTCTCTTCTTCCTCTCTCTGACAAGGCAACTGCTTCCAGGTAAGCTTCAACCAGCTTTGTGGAGGCACCACCTGACATCAACTACTTCCAGCCCTCTCATTCTTGCTACCTGCCCCAGAGCATCCCTGGAATTGTGGGGACACAGGGGACAGGAATTGGTGGGCAGTTGCTACTCCCTTTCATTTTTTGGGTAATTGTAGACCCCTCAGATAGTCTCATGGGATGGAGCATAATGGTGGCCAATTCAACATCCATCCTTTTTATTTTCTTCCTTCCCAGTTTTGCTTTCTTGTCCCTTCCTCTTGCTCCCTGGAATTACTTTCTAATTCAACTTCCTGCACATATGTCTCTTCCAGGTCTGCTCTGGAGAGAACCCAGTCTCAGACAACTTCTCAGGACTGTCATCCAAAATAAGCCTACCCTTCTTGCTAAGGTCCCTGAGTCGGGTGATATATTCTTTCACAAGGCTTACTTTCAAGCAAGGATTAGAATCATTCTGTTTTCTCATAAGATAATAAAACATTTGCATGTGCACACAAAATCATACCACTTTCCTATAAATGGCATTTTATGATTTCAGAACTTGACTGTTTTCTTAAGCACTTAAGGTTGAGTTCTTATTGTTTGTAACCTCAGCACAACCTTCACCTGGAATCTATAGCCCACTTGGCAGACAGCCTGGACAGATGAGTTAGTTTACCAACCTCATGAATAAAGTGATATAACTGAAAGTAAGGCAGCAATAACTAGTTTCTCATTACAAAAACATAGGGACTTTGTGATTTAGAAGTTTGAGCAGGGAGCAAGAAGTAGTTTGTGGCTAGAATAAGGAAGAAGATCTTGTTAAAGAGATTATGGCCCCATGTAATACGATTGCACTCGTGATAAGTTTTGTTTGAAGACTTGCTGTCATTTACATTCCAAGCTCCCATAATATACCCACTGATTGTGTGCACTATGCTATACCCTATAGGGTACACAAATAATAAATGTTTTCAGTCATTAGAGGACTTGCAACTGAGTTGGGAAAAAGATAATTAGAGAACAATGTTTGACAGTAAACAGAATCAAGTTAGAGAAAGCAGAGTTCATATGAATTAATAATAAGAACACAATAAGAAGGGCTCTGGAAGAGGCTGAATAGAAACATCTCTGGATTGCAGTTCCCAGCGAAAACGCAGAGAATGAGTAATCACCACATTTCAAAATGAATTTTTACTGCCCACAGACCAGGAGATTCCTGGGCAGAAAAGCACCATGAGTCTCCAGTGTGGCTGTTTCAGCAGCACAGTGGGTCTCCACACAAAAACTCACACAAATCCGGGTGCGGTTTCAACTGACGACTGTAATGTCTGGGAGAGAGAGTTGCCCATTCAACTGAAAAAAAGGGGGCTGAAACAGGGAACCAGGTGATCTGGCTCAGCTGGTCCCACCCCAACAAAGACCAGCAATCTGAAACGCTCTGGATTGAGAGTTTCGCAGCAAGTGCAGCTGGACCAGGGACGGTCCAGCTTTGTTGGGGGGAAGGGCGTCTGCCATTACCGAGGCAGTCCACCACTACCAAGGCAATCTGCCATTACTGAGGCAGTCCACCATTACCAAGGCAGTCTGCCATTACAGAGACAGTCTGCCATTAGTGAGGCAGACCACCATTAGTGAGGCAGTTCTAACTATACACCTATAAACAAAACTGCAAGGAAGTTTGCACAGCAGCTTAGCAATGGCACTGCTGGCAGACTGTGACTAGGCTACCTCCTCTCTGGGCAGGGCATCTCTGAGAAAAGGCAGCAGAATAAGGAACTTATAAATAAAGACCCACCTTCCTGGGACAGAGCACCTGGGAAAAATAGGCGGTTATGAATTCCACTGCAACAGACTTAAACGTACCTGCCCAGCAGCTCTGAGTGAACAACGGAGCTCATAGCTCAGCACTTGAGCTCCTATAAGAGACAGACTCTCCTCAAGCAGCTCCCTGAACCCCATATAACCAAAGAGACACCTCATAAAGGAGAGCTCAGGCTGACATCTGGCAGGTATCCTTCTGGGACAAAGATAACAGAAGAAGAAACTGGCAGCAACACTTACTGTTCTGCAGCCACTGCAGGTGATCCCCAGGCAAGCAGGTTCTGGAGTGGACCTCCAGCAGTACTACAGCAGGGGGGGCCTGTTAGAAAGAAAACGGAGAAACAGAAAGAAATAACTTCATCAGCAACAAAAAGGACATCCATTCAGACCCCATCTGAAAGTCACCAACTACAAACACCACAGGCAGATAAATCCACAAAGATGGGAAGAAACCAGCACAAAAAGGATGAAAACACCCAAACCAGAATGCCTCTCCTCCTCCAAGGGATCACAACTCCTCACCAGCAAGGGAACACGAATGGATGGAGAATGAGTCTAATGAATTGACAGAAACAGTCTTTAGAAGGTGGGTAATAACAAACTTCTCTGAGCTAAAAGATCATGTTCTAACCCAATGCAAAGAAACCAAGAACCTTGAAAAAAGGTTTGATGAAATGCTAATGAGAATAAACAGCTTAGAGAGGAATATAAATGAATTGATGGAGCTGAAAAACACAAAATGAGAAATTTGTGAAGCATACACAAGTTTCAATAGGCAAATAGACCAAGCAGAAGAAAGGATATCAGAGATTGAAGATCAACTCAATGAAATAAGACGAGAAGTCAAGACTAGAGAAAAAAGAGTAAAAAGAAATGAACAAAGCCTCCAAGAAATATGGGATTATGTGAAAAGACTTAATCTATGTTTGATAGGTGTATCTGAATGTGACAGAGAGAATGAATCCAAGCTGTAAAACATTCTTCAGGATATTACCGAGGAGAACTTCCCCAACCTAGCAAGGCAGGCCAGCATTCAAGTCAAGGAAATACAGACAACACCACAAAGATTTTTCTCAAGAAGAGCAACCCCAAGGCACATAATCATCAGATTCACCGGGGTTGAAATGAAGGAATAAATGCTAAGGGCAGCAAGAGAGAAAGGTCAGGTTACCCACAAAGGGAAGCCCATCAGTCTTACAGTGGATCTCTCAGCAGAAACCCTAAAAGCCAGAAGAGAGTGGGGGCCAATATTCAACATCCTTAAAGAAAAGAATTTTCAACCTAGAATTTCATATCCAGCCAAACTAACCTTCATTAACGAAGTAGAAATAGCATCCTTTATGAGCAAGCAATTGCTCAGAGATTTCATCACCACCAGGCCTACTTTACAAGAGCTCCTGAAAGAAGCACTGAACATAGAAGGGAACAAGTACCAGCCACTTCAAAAATGGTAAAAAGCATCAACACAATGAAGAAACTGCATCAACTAACAGGCAAAACAACCAGCTAGCATCAAAATGGTATGATCAAATTCACACATAACAATATTAACCTTAACTGTAAATGGGCTAAATGCCCCAATCAAAAGACACAGACTGGCAAATTGGATAAAAAGTCAAAACCCATTGGTGTGCTGTATCCAGGAAACCCATCTCACATGTAAGGATACACATAGGCTCAAAATAAAGGGATGGAGGAAGATCTACCAAGCAAATGGAGAGCAGAAAACAGCAGGAGTTGCAATCCTAGTCTCTGATAAAATAGACTTTAAACCAACAAAGATCAAAGGAGACAAAGAAGGGCAATACATAATGGTAAAAGGATCAATGCAACAAGAAGAGCTAACAATCCTAAATATATACGTGCCCAATGCAGGAGCACCCAGATACATAAAGCAAGTTCTTAATGACCTAAAAAGAGACTTAGACTCCCACACAATATTATTAGGAGACTTTAACATTCCACTGTCAATATTAGGCAGATCAACGAGACAGAAAATTAATAAGGATATCCAGGACTTGAACTCAGACCTGGACCAAGCAAACCTAATAGACACTTACAGAACTCTCCACCCCAAATCCACCGAATATACATTCTTCTCAGCACCACATCACACCTACTCTAAAACCGACCACATAATTGGAAGTAAATCACTCCTCAGCAAATGCAAAAGAATGGAAATAATAACAAACAGTCTCTCAGACCATAATGCAATCAAATTAGAACTCAGAATTCAGAAACTAACAGAACAGCACAACTTCACGGAAACTGAACAACAGGCTTTTGAATGTTGACTGGATAAACAATGAAATGAAGGCAGAAATAAAGATGTTCTTTGGATCCAACAAGAATAAAGACACAACGTACCAGAATCTCTGGGACACATTTAAAGCAGTGTCTAGAGGAAAATTTGTAGCAATAAAGGCCCACATGAGAAACAACGAAAGAGCTAAAATTGACCCCTATCATCAAAATTGAAATAGCTAGAGGAGCAAGATTTTAAAAACTCAAAAGATAGCAGAAGACAAGAAATAACTAAGATCAAAGCTGAACTGAAGGAGACAGAGACACAAAAATCCCTTCAAAAAATCAATAAATCCAGGAGCTGCTTTTCGTAAAGATCAACAAAATAGACCACTAGCCAGATTAATAAAAAAGAAAAGAGAGAAGAATCAAATAGATGCAATTAAAAAATGAAAAAGCGGATATCACCACTGATTCCACAGAAATACAAACCACCATAGGAGATTACTACAAACAACTCTATGCACATAAACCAGTAAACCTGAAAGAAATGGATAAATTCCTGGACACCTGCACTCTCCCAAGCCTAAACCAGGAAGAAGTCGAAAATCCTGAATAGGCCAATAACAAGGGCTGAAGCTGAGGCACAAATTAATAGCTTACCAACCAAAAAAAGCCCAGGTCCAGATGGGTTCACAGCCAAATTCTACCAGATGTATAAAGAGGAGCTGGTACCACTCCTTCTGAAACTATTCCAAACAATACAAAAAGAGGGAATCCTCTCCAAATCATTTTATGAGACCAACATCATCCTGATACCAAAACCTGGCAGAGACTCAACAAGAAAAGAAAACTTCAGGCCAATATCCACCATGGTCATAGATGCAAAAATCTTCAATAAAATACTGACAAACCGATTGCAACAGCACATCAAAAAGCTTATCCATCACCATCAAGTAGGCTTCATCCTGGGAATGCAAGGCTGTTTCAACAAATGCAAGTCTATAAACGTAATTCACCATATAAACAGAACCAAAGACAAAAATCACATGATTATCTCAATAGATGCAGAGAAGGCCTTAGACAAAATTCAACAGCCTTTTATGCTAAAAACTCTCAATAAACTAGGTATAGATGGAACGTATCTCAAAACACTAAAAGCTGTTTATGACAAACCCACAACCAGTATCATACTGAATGGGCAAAAACAGGAAGCATTCCCTTTGAAATCTGGCACTAGACAAGGATGCCCTTTCTCACCACTCCTATTCAATATAATATTGGAGGTTCTAGCCAGAGCAATCAGGTAAGAAAAAGAAATAAAAGCTAACCAATTAGGAAAGCAGGAAGTCAAATTTTCTCTATTTGCAGAGTATATGATTGTATATTTAGAAGACCCTATTATCTCAGCCCAAAATCTCCTTAAAGTGATAAGCAACTTCAGCAAAGTCTCAGGATACAAAATCAATGTGCAAAAATCACAAGCATTCCTACATATCAATAACAGATTTAAAGAGAGCCAAATCAAGAATGAACTGCCATTCACAATTGCTACAGAGAATAAAATACCTAGGAATACAACTAACAAAGGATGTAAAGGACCTCTTCAAGGAGAACTGCAAACCACTGCTCAATGAAATAAGAGAGGACAAAGCAGATGGAAAAACATTCCATGCTCATGGTTAGGAAGAATCAGTATCATGAAAATGGCCATACTGCCCAAGGTAATTTATAGATTCAATGCTATCCCCATCAAGCTACCAATGACATTCTTCACAGAACTGGAAAAAAACACCTTAAACTTCATATGGAACCAAAAGAGAGCCCACATAGCCAAGTCAATTCTAAGCCAAAAGAACAAAGCTGGAGGCATCACACTACCAGACTTCAAACTATACTACAAGTCTACAGTAATCAAAACAGCATGGTACTGGTTACAAAAACAGATATATAGACCAATGGAACAGAACAGAGGCCTCAGAGGAAATGCCACACATCTGCAACAATCTGATCTTTGTCGGTTTCCTGTTTAATAAATGGTGTTGGGAAAACTGTGCAGAAAGCAGAAACTGGACCCCTTCCTGACACCTTAAACTAAAATTAACTCCAGATGGATTAAAGACTTAAACATAAGACCAAACACCATAAAAACCTTAGAAGAAAACCTAGGCAAAACCATTTAAGACATAGGCATAGGCAAGGACTTCATGACTAAAACACCAAAAGCATTGGCAACAAAAGCCAAAATAGACAAATGGGATCTAATTAAACTCCAGAGCTTCTGCACAGCAAAAGAAACAATCATTAGAGTGAACTGGCAACAAACAGATTGTGAAAAAATTTTTGTGATCTACCCATCTGACAAAGAACTTACATCAAAAATCTACATAGAACTAAAACAGATTTATAAGAAAAAACAAACAAACCCATTCAAAAGTGAGCAAAGGATATGAACAGACACTTTTCAAAAGAAGACATTATGATGCCAACAAACATATGAAAAAATGCTCATCATCACTGCTCATTAGAGAAATGCAAATCAAAACTACATTGAGACACAATCTCACACCAGTTAGAATGGTGCTCATTAAAAAATCTGGAGACAACAGATGCTGGGGAGGATGTGGAGAAATAGGAACACTTTTACACTGTTCGTGGGAGTGTAAATTAGTTGAACCATTGTGGAAGACAGTGTGGTGATTCCTCAAGAACCTAGAAATAGAAATTCCATTTGACCCAGCAATCCCATTACTGGGTATATATCCAAAGGATTATATATCATTCTATTATAAGGTTACATGCACACGTATGTTCATTGCAGCACTGTTTACAATAGCAAAGCCTTGGAACCAACCCAAATGCCAATCAATGATAGACTAGACATAGAAAATGTGGCAGATATATGCCATGGAATACTATGCAGCCATAAAAAACGATGAGTTCTTGTCCTTTGTAGGTATATGGATGAACCTGGAAACCATCATTCTTAGCAAACTGACACTAGAACAGAAAATCAAACACCACATGTTCTCACTCATAAGTGGGTATTGAACAATGAGAACACATGGACACAGGGAGGGGAACATCACACACTGATGTCTGTGGTGGGTGACTAGGGGAGGGACAGTGGGAGGTAGGGACTTGTGGAGGGATAACATGGGGAGAAATGCCAGATACAGGTGATGGGGATGGAGGCAGCAAACCACATTGCCATGTATGTACCTATGCAAAAATCCTGCATGTTCTTTACATGTACCCCAGAATCTAAAATGCAATATATATATATATATATATATATATATATATATATATATATATATGACACAATGAATGGGTATAGGATTTTGCCCAGAAAGACCTTAAAGAAGAAATGTGTTAAGTTAGGAAGTAGCCAGTTTAGGATGGTAAAAAAGTTTGATTATCCCACACAGTGGTCAGAATATGAACAAAGTTATGAAAAAAATCAGTCATTTTGTCATTTGCACCCACTTTGTGCTAAGCATCATATCTTGTCCTTGAAACAGTGATGATAAGACACATTGGAACCCGCCTCACTGAGCTCATAGCCTACAGCTAGGGGACTTGTGAATGAGCTTGGTCTGCACTGAGCCACCTGCCCTGCAGCAAATGCTATTCTGAGGAGCCCCTTGAAAGACAAAAAAAAAAGAGAAATATTAATAACTTTATGAGAAAAAATGTTTAGATTTTTATTTCTGCAGTGTAAAATATTTTTATCATAGATGTCACCTTTTGTCATTATCTTAACAATTCAAGTGTATAATACATGTTTCTTTTTTTGAGGAGCTGAGAAGTTTAATTAGCAGACAGCTGTCTCTTTGATCATTAAGTTCCTACATACATATATATTTTTTTCTTTCCAGAAAAATAAATGAGGACAACATTCTATGTTGATATTCAGAACTTCTCATTTATTGCTCTCCTAATCAGAGCCATGGCAGACACATATTTCTAGATACTAAGAAACAGACCCTTTTCTACAAGAGTCTGGCTTTAGGCTTTAGCTAAATATCAATTTAGAAGATTCTTAAGCAAACTTATGCTCAAATTCTCTCTAATTACTGTAATTTGTCAACCTGTTCTTTAGAATTGGAAATAAAAGGAAGTAATCAGGTATGATGTGACAATGACTACTTAGGGATATTATAGGATCTAAGCCTATTTCTTTTGTTTGTTTATTTTCTAAGCCTATTTCTTAATGTATATCCAACTAGACTTTGGAAAAATACCTGGGGCATACGGAATGTCATTGGAAATAGCATCTAAACACTACCTCTTCTCACTTGAGTAGGGAAATCCACCCTTACCTCCTCAAATGCCTGCAATAATAGGAGACAATCACAGAACTGATGTGGCAGTAGGTGTTTTGTGGTGAAGAATATTGTTTCTTTTTGAAGAGCAGAGAGAAGTAATTTGTGAGGACTGTGGCTTCCTGACTGCTGATCACATGATGCAGAGAACTGTGTGTGTAGAAAGAAAATTGATTTAAAAGCAGTTGGTGGCTTATCTAACACAAATTTGACGAGTAAAATGAAAAGAAGCTCTGACAATGTCAAGGTAGATTTTAAAATATTGATGGCTTGAAAGCCTTGGAGAAACTTCCTTTTGGTTTGCTGTCCCTGGTGCCACAGCCATTGTCTTTCATCAGCTTCATTCTCTGGTTTGCAAACCAGAATTTTTATTGCATGGACCGCAGTGATAGTCATTAGTCATGCATGATTCTTCAACACCATTGCTAGTTAATATCAGTTTTGATAAATGTTTTAAAAAGTGAAATCTCTTGCTTGTGTCACAATGTGTTTTTCCTCATTCTCTCAAAGAAACAAAGGGGAAGTTGTAAGGCAGGATTGGTTGGCTTGGGGCAAAAATGCTTTATTTGGGGAGTTGGAAAGAGCAAGTCTACAAGAGTGGCCTCTACCCCTGGTTCTGAGGTGCTTGGACTCGGAGGTCTTGTCAGGCAATCTTTCCTTTGCTTATGCGGGTTTCTAGAATCTTGGAATAAGTAGCATCAACCTATTAGCTCTCAAAAAATTTCTAGAGAGAATGACGCTCTCTCAACCTCATAGCAAGAGTCATTTTGGTTCCCTTTATTTCTACTCAGTGCTCAACACCAAAGTATAGAAATCCAAAGAATTTTGACTTTGACTATGGAATTATACTCAAACCATGAAAGGAGACTTTGTCTCTACGATGAACGGGTATGTAAGATTTTTCTAGATGGCAAGTAGATAGTCCAAAAACCAATACAATAACAAAGCTTTACAGCCTATAACTTCCTGTTTTAAAATGTTACCAGTGTCACTAAAAAACTCACAAACACCTGGGAAGTTGATATTGAAATCCATTTCATAAATAAGGATAATGGAGTCTGTTCCAATTGGACCACTTAGTAGTGAATGAGCCAAGCTGAGACTTCTGTCTATTCTACCTCAGGATTCTGTCCATTATGGCCTGCAATCCCCTTGAGTAAGTAAATTACTTTGAATGCAACCGAGATGACTTAGCTAGTTATCTTTATTGTACCTGAGCAGTGAGAAATTTTTACTGATACCTTCAGTATCTCTTGAGAAACCAGGTGAATGAAGGTGTGAAAACAATTCTGCCAAGATGGAAATTGAATTTCAATGGTGGTGTTCAAGAAGATCATTTCATTCACTACTACAAAGTGATAGAGCATGAAGGAAAGAGCCAGGAAAATGGTTTTCAATCGCTGCTATTTGCTTGGGCTATAGGAATATCTACCAATTGTAAATTTAACTTAGTAAGATTCCTTTTTCTTTTCCAAATGAAAACTTCTCTTTGAAGACAAAACTAAGATTTTAAACTGACAGTAAATTGATTTTCCCAGAAGTCTAGCTATTCAGTTATATCAGTTAGGAGCTGGTAAGACACCAAAGCAAATGAAACATAATTTGCAGAAGCCAACCATGGGGCTTCCCATAATTCCCAGTGTCATGCTGTTGTCCCACTTTATTTATGGCTCCCATCTCTGTGCAGAGCTCTTGGCTGGTGCTTACACATATTCTCTTATATAAGCTTCGTAATAATCCTGCAAGAGAGGTTAAATGATGTGCCGGTGGCTACACAGCTAGTAAGTCTACGAGGTAAGGTTGACACTGGGGACCACGTTCCAACAAACTCTCAGTACCAGAGTTTTCAAACTTTGTCTTTTAGAGAGACCTTGGGATGCTGGAGGGGCTACGAGGCACAGGTCAAGTTTATTGCCCTCTGCCTGTGTACCGTATCCTCTATCTTATCTCTTTCACATATGGTGGGGTTCCCGAAGCCTAGAGCTCACCAAACTTATAACACAACTTAGATATACAAGGAGAGTATAGTTTCTTTATTTGGTCTACAGCTGATGCTGATGAAAAGGCCTCATCTGATGACAAGCTGAGAAAAGAAAGTTAAGTAGCTATCCCGAGTAGTTTACTCTTAGTTCACTCTAAACCTGTAAGTGTCCTTTTTTAAAAAGCGAAGTCTTTCAGAGGGTCATCTCACCCACACTTTCTGTCTTCAGCAGGCAGAAGACATAAGCCAGAGGGCATATGAGGGAGGGATGTTTGCCTTTCCTGACCTCTTCTGCCACGATGATCCAAGGCTGCCTGGGTACCAGGAACCCAGATGCTCAACAGTGAAGTAACCGGGGGTCTACCCTTTTAGCTCCTGGCAAAGCTCCCAGGCTGAATGGCCTCCTTCTCATGTTTTGAGTCTTCCGAGGACTGGCTGTGGCTTATTTGTCACTAGTCCAAACAGCCAGCCCTGCAATCTTTATTAGCTAAAAGACATCTATTCCCTTAGAAGAGAACCCCCTCTGGCTAAACTGGCTCCTTCTACTAAAGTAGACAGTAAGAATTTCCCTGCTGGTCTTAAATCTACTCTCAACTCCAAAAAGTTGTAAGCAGATTTAGTTACACATGAAATGGAAATTTTTTTTTTCCTCAATCAATAGACCAGTGGTTTGACAGCATTTGTGATCAATGAGAATCAAAAAATGCAGAATGTTAACCTGGAAGGCCCCATAAAGGCTGTCCATACCCCTCCTCTACCACCTTAAAGAATTGAAAAACCTGGAACCCAGAGAGATGAGGCAGTTGGCCTGGCCACAGTACCAGTTTATGATAGAGTTAGATCTTGACCAATCCCCTGACTTTCAAGTCTCGTATTTAAGTGCACACACCACACAGACCATCAGTCATAAACCCTTATCAGTCAGAATGGTTGAGGGCTGTCCTCAGTGCCTGAACACCGAATTACAGGCATGTTACATTTTCACAAAGTTAACCTATCAGAAAGAATAACTGCATTGCTTTGGTACATACCAGTTGTCTATGAAATCCTTTGAGCCCAAGGAGGACAAGCACATTTCTTTTCAAGTGATGTGCCCGTAAGTCTCTTATATATTTGAACCAGCTCAGAAAGACTTTTTATTTTATCAATATTTCCTTATCTCTACTCACTCTAGCTTCAAAATAATGCTACCTTGGGGGAAACATAATAGAAGATTTTTAGCAGAAAATATATTCAGTAATGAGAAACAAACAAAAAAGCTCCGCAATGAATGCTAATGTGCTGCCTAAATACTTTATCTTCAATTCTCCATCCAGTGTGAACTATTCAAAATAAAATGTAAAAATGATGATTTTGCAGATGTGATATCATCCCTAAGGGGATGATGCAGTGGAGATTTTCAAAAAGATATAAAATTGCTTTTAAAAACAGAAGAAAATGTTGATTGGAAATGCCTTTTCCCCTACATTGCAGACTACTGATTCTGGGTAGGTTGGAGGGACTTTTTTAGGAAGCTCAGGTGGTTGTTTTAGTCTCCAGAAGCACACACTAGCCTGGCTTTTGAGACTATGTGATTCTTCAGTGACTCCTATTGCTTCCAAGGCCACTGAGTCAGAGATCTCCAATTTCAGGCCTCCCACTGTCAGAATCTGTCTCCTCCCCACCAATCCTACCCCACCACCCCAGGGTACCAGCAACTCCTCATTTCTCCTGGGCTGGGTCATGGCCTCTTCAGGTAGCGTCTGGGGAAGCTATGGCAGCAACTTGGTCCTGTGATAAAGAGGCGTGAGGGTTCACTCATTGGGGACTGTTCTAGGCTGAGTTGTATCTCTCTAATTGAAGTCTACCTCCTAGTACCTCAGAAAGTGACCTTATTTGGAAATAAAGATGTGATTAGATGTGATTGTAGATGTGATTAGTGAAGATGAGATCATACTAGAGTAGAATAAGTCCCTAATCCAATACCACCAGGGTCCTTATAAAAAGGGGAGACTGGGACACAGATATGCATAGAGGGAAGACAGTATAAGGAGACACCATGAGAACATCATCTCTAGGCCAAGGAATGCCTGAGGCCAACAGAAGCTAGGGGAGAGGCTTAGAACAGACTCTCACAGCCCTTAGATGGAACCAACCCTGCCTATATTTTGATTTCAAGCCTCCAGAACCATGAGATAATAAATTTCTGCTGTGTAAGCTATCTAGGTTTTGTTAATTTGTTTGTTAAGAAATGAACACAGGGAACTTCTCTCCTATTCCAATCCCATAGACTCCCTTTCCTAGTCTTCCTCCACTATTGCCTAAATCTTCCCCTTCTAAAACTGGGCTGTCCTTAAAGAACCATATTTGTACTTAGTTCAGGCCTCATCTCTCTCCTAGGGCATGGAAATTTTATATGTGGCTGTGAAATGTGGAGTCTTGTCCCTTGTTTTGGAAGCAGTAAAGCATGGAGGTCAAAACCATAGGCTTGGCAGTCAGAAAGCACAGTGTTTAATCTTTTCCTAGCTGTTCGACCTCGAGAACTTAAAGAAGCATGAACTTCTCATCTGTTAAATGGGGCACTAATTCTCCTCAACTTGTATGATAGGTGAGATTGTAAAAGGAAGGCACTTAACGCAATTCCTGACACATAAGCACTTCTATTAATGAGAGCTATTAAAAATAGTACTTATTAGGGGGAGCTTCAGGCACACAGAAACAGGGGTGGAGGTGTGTGCATGGAGTCTTTTCAGCTCTCTGAAATTAGACTAGACAGCTGCCTACTCAGTTATGTAACTCTTGAGTCACATTTATAGTCTCCATTAAGCCAAATAACCACATGACCCCTGTGTGTCTTAGAGAATCTAAGAAAATATAGATTTTTACTTGAAAATGAAAGGGTCTGCTGAGCCACAAGATGCTAGTGATACCCAGAACCAAGTAATGCTGTCCCCTCCTTCTTCTAGCAGGGTGAGAGGAGTCAGCACATAAAGTCCAGGTACCTAGAGTCAGTAAAACCCAACCCCGATGTCAAAAACACAGATCCCCTTCTATTTACCTGTATGACCATGTACCACTGTCTTAGTCTCTCTGAGCTTTAAGCCCCTTACCTGTAAGAGGTCATGAAGGATAGTGTGGTTGTTCACAAATATTTCCTGCTGTTCTCATGGGATGTTACAATCCCTCACCCTAATCATACCACGCCTGTCCCTATGACTTGCTTTGGCCAATGAAAAAGGAGAGGACATGATGGTTTTGGCCTCAGGTCTCTTCTTACCTCTGCTGTCATGGAAGCACCTGTCAAGATGGCACCACTATTAGCCTGGTCCTGAGTGTCTACAATAAGTAGGTCACCTTCATGAACTGTGATGGGCAAGGACCACAAGCAATAAACCAGCTTTGCTGCTTTAAGACCCTGAAATACTAGGGTTGTTTGTTTCTACAGCATAACCTACCTAGCCCATTTGGACTGATACAGGTAGGAAGTTAGACATATCCTTTATGGGGCCCTGGGGAATAACTTTTCAAATATGAAGTGCCTTACAATTATAGGCCAATACTTGAGAGAAAAAGAAACTAATTCCTATAAATTATCCCCTACTCCTACCAAAAATTATGATTAATAACTAAATATTTGTTGAGGAAAAAACAAATAAAAAAAATCCCCACTGATCAGACAAACTCCTTTCTCTCACAGTACAGAGGAAAGAAGGAGATATGAAGTTGAGTTATTCACAACAGACTTAAACAGAAGCACCCTGGAAACTTGCTTAAACCAGGCCAGCCTCCCGCTGGCTGTCTCAAGTCCCTTACCTGCTGACTTTTGCCTTTTTGTGCATACTTCAAATGTCTAAGAGAGCTACTTGAAAATTGCACTTTTCTTTATATTTGAGAGGAAACCCATCAAATATGCACATAAAGTCATAATATTGCAGGTCAGAAAGACAGAATTCAATTATTTAGAAGGCACTTATTTGTTCCCTGTAAAGCTTGTTATATGCATTATTTATCATACGGAGAAAGCAACATGGGCTTTCTTATTCAAGTGACAAAGTCACCAATGACCCTAGAGGAAACTTCTGTTTTGTTGTCCTTAGTGTAAAAAGTCTTAGTACGGGTCATCAAAGTAAAAAAAAAAGATAATGCCCGAAACATAGTTGACATAGTATTTCACTTTCATATTTATATTTGAATAGGTGAATGCCAAAAATTCTGCTAATTTTCTTCAACCAGATTAATTAAACCACACAGAAGACTTTACCCAGAAGTACCCAACCAAGATCCTCATTCCATTCCCTGTTTAGTTACTTCCTGATCCATTGCAAATCAACAACATTAACTCCCTGATTGTTACTTTTCTTAAAGTTTCTGAGAAAATAGAATTGCCTTTTCTCATTTGAAAAATTCCTTCTATTTGGTTTGCACCTTTCTGGGACCAAGATATTTGTGTTAAAACAGAGGCAACCTCAAGCCTTCTTTCCTTCCAATTCTTGCTGAGCTACAGGTTGAAATTGAAAATAAATAAATGGTAATAATGTTAACCAAGGAGGCTGCCATTACAGGGAAATTGGAAAAAGATAGGTCTGGGTGAAAAGGCTGAGAAAACTATAACTTAGAGCTGATCTGTTGTGGGACATCAGTGAGACCTGGTGTGCTCCTTCTAAAATGAATAAGCCAGGAATTGTGGAGAGGTGTAGGAATTTATTGATTTGAGTTATTGGGGCACTATTTTTCTTAAATTACTGTTTTGATGATTGTCCTTCTTGACTCAGACATGAAAGATGTCTCCTCTCATTTAAGTCAGAATGCAAAATCAGGAATTGGTCCCACATCTTGCATGTGGGAAAAGAACACTTGGATATAGAGAAACAACTGACAGGAGCTCTTTCTCCTCTTGGAGATATTCTATAAGAGGCCATCATAATGCTTCTCTTGACCAGTATCCAGAAAGTGCACCTAAAGAACTTGAACAAGAAGACTGAAAAATGCACCATCTCGAAAGAATGATAACACAAGCAACAGACTGGGAGAAAATATTTGCAAAAGACATCTCATAAAATACTGTTCTCCAAAATATACAAAGAGCTCTTACAATTCAACAATTAAAAAAAATTTTTAAATGGACAAAAGATCTGAACAGACACTTCATCAAAGGAGATATAGACAGTAAATAAGGCTATAAAAGACGTACAACATTATGTCATTAGGCAATTGCAAATTAATAAAACAATATCACTATATATCTATAAGAATGGCCTGAATCCAAAACACTGACAACACCAAATGCTGGCAAAAATGTGGAGCAACAGGAACTCTCATTCATTACTAGTGGGAATGCAAAATGGTAAATCCACTGTGGAAGATGGTTGGGCAATTTCTTACAAAACTATTATAACACTCTTACCATACAAACCCAGGAGTCATGCTCCTTGGTACTTAACCAAATGACTTGAAAACTTATGTCCACACAAAAACCTGGACATGTATGTTTATAGCAACTTTATTCATAATTACCCTAACCTGGAATCAACCTAGATTTCCTTCAGTAGGTGAATGGATAAACTGTGGTATATCCATAAACTGTGGCATAAACAATGGAATATTATTCAGTGCTAAAAAGAAATGAGCTATCAAGCCATGAAAAGACATGGAGGAAATTTAAATGCATATTACTAAGTGAAAAAAGCCAATCCAAAAGGTTACATATTGTATGATTTCAATTTTATGACATTTTGGAAAGACAAAACTATGGAAATAATAAGAAAGCTAGCAGTTGCCAGGAGTTAGGGGAGAGGGAGGGACAAATAGGTGAAGCACAGAGGATTTTTAAGCCAGTGGAAACACTCTGAATGATATTATTATGGTAGATACATGTCATTACACACTTGTCCAAGCCCATAGGGTGTTTAACACCAAGAGTGAATCCTAATGTAAACTGTGGACTTGGGTAGTGAATCCTAATGCAAACTATGGACTTGGGTAATCATGACTGTCAATGTGGGTTCATCAATTGTAACAAATATGCCACTGTTGATAATGGAGGCTCTGCATGTGTGTGGGTAGGGGGTATAGGAGAACTCTCTGTACCTTCCTCTCAATTTTGCTATGAACCTTAAAAATGCTCTAAAAATAATTAAGTCTTTTTATAAAAGAATGTGTACACATACACACATACACACACACAGAGGCACACACAAATAAAATAAATAAATCAGGCAGTAGTTTGATGCCATAGACCTTCGGGGAGTTTATAGATCTGACACACATGAGCTGGAATGAATTTCTTAAAATGCTATCTTGGATTATGAGCTGACTTTGAGAAGTCTTTGTATCTAAAAATTAGGTTCTCTAACTTTCAACTATTCTCTCCCATTAGCTTCATACGTTTCAAAACATACCAGCAGCTCAACTCAAGAATTGTTCTTTTGCTTTTAAAAGAAATATGAAATATTTAAGTGCCCACAATGGAGTAGGTGTTGTGTGAAGCCACAGCAATACTGTTTCATTGACACATATTGCTTTTGCTTTACATTTTAAGATTAAAATTTCTATTTCTCTTAAAATAGATGTCCATCTTATACTTTGTAGTGTTTTTTCTTCCTTAGTGATATATAAAATGATTTATCTTATAGTCAGCATCTTAGATCTCACAAAATATGGTAATATGGGAAACAAAAGAAAATGTGAATATTCAGCCCAGTAGGGAGACAGAATTAAATGAATCATCATGCAAATGAAATTATAACTATGGTTAGTGCTTTGAAAGGATGGTACCTAGTGCTATGAAAGACATCTGGGGAACCAAGAAAGACCTTCCTAGAGAAAGTGTCAATAGCCTGAGAACTAATAATACAGGAAATGAAAGAGTTATCTCAGTAAAATATAAGAGGCTGAGTATTCCAGGTTGAGGGGACTACAGGTCCAATGGCTTCAGAGCAGAAGAGAATTTAAGGTGTAGAAAGATCAGTGTGAAGGACAGCCAGAGCTGGGGAGAGTGTGATGTGAGGTGAGTCTGGAAAGGTAGAAAGGTTGCTTTGAGACACCAAAATGGAAATGCCAAGTAAGTAGTGGATTATTTGGGTCAGGAGCTCACAGGAAGTTTCTGAGATAGAGATAAAAACTGTCAAGTCATCTGAATCAAGATAGTAATTAAACCCATGGGTGAGAATGACTTAACTAAGGAATGTGATTCTCAACTTTGGCTGAACTCTAGAATCTTCTGAGAGGCTTTTGGAAATCATAATGACAGCCATTCTATTATGTATACATATTCAAAACAACATCTTATATACAATATATATGCAAACATCATATATATATATATATATATCTTATACACAATATATACAATTTTGTCAATTTAAAATATAATAAATTTTAAAAATAAAATTTAGAGAGACAATTTTATTGAGAAAAAAATCTGAATGATCAGGCTGTCCACAACACCAATTAGTAAAATATCTCTGGGGATAGGAATTAATATATTTAAGGGTCCAGGATGATTCAGCAGGTACAACTATGTTTGAGTACTACTGGCCGAGAGAGATAATGCAGAGTAGAAAACAAGTAGAGACTAGAAGGAAGACTTGGGAACTCTAATACCTAATGGCCTGATGGAGGAGGAGGAACTTGCAAAGGAACTAAAGAAGAAATGGCCAGAGAGGTCAGTGAGAAATCAGGAGAATGAAGAGTTACAGAAGTCAAGAGGAAAAGGAAAAAATTGTCAGCAGTGCATCTTAAAGTGATGCTAAGAGTTAAAACATGAAAGGACTGAAAACATCCATTGGAGCTAATCACAGTGGGTCAATGGTGACTCAATGGCATGTCTCTTGATGTGATGGAGTCAGAAGCAGCCAGATCAGGCTAAGGGCTGGGGTAGAATTGAGAACACCAAGAACTTGGGCCTGTTTTTAGAAGTTTGGCTGCAAAGGGGAAGTCAATTGAGGAGATCATGGGGTAGAGAAAGTTTTATTTATGTATGTATTAATATTTGTGAGAACTGTCTGAACCTGTTTGAGAGTTAAAAGAGAACAACAGCTTTAATATATAAGTGATGATAGAATAAATTCCCTGAGAAGCTGAAGGGAAAAAACCCTAAATTCAGATGAAGGGACTAGGTTTTGATAGGGAGAAGGAATGGCTCCTTTACTGTAACAGAGTGATATGGTTTGGCTCTGTGCCCCACCGCCACCAAATCTTGTCTCAAATTATAATCCCTATCATCCTCATGTGTTGAGGGAGGGACCTGGTAGGAGGTGATTGAATCACAGGGGCGGTTTCTCCCTTACGGTTCTCCTGATAGTGAGTTCTCAGGAGAAATGATGGTTTTATATGTGTTTGACAGTTCCTCCTTCACAGGCTCTTTTTCCTGCTGCCTTGTGAAGAAGGTACCTGTTTCTCCTTAACCTTCTGCCAGATAAGTTTACTGAGGCCTCCACAGCCATCCTCTTTTGTTTATAAATTACCCAGTCTCTGGTAGTATCTTTATAGCGTGTGAAAATGAACTAATACATTATTTGTATTAGTGAAGGAGGATGAAGGAGGAATCACTTGAAGTAGAGGTAGATTTCCATGTGCAGCAGCAGGAAGAGGAGAGAGTTCTTATACAAGTTTCATCTTGTATATGAAAGCAACTCAAAATGTTTTTATTAACACAGGTCTCTGATTTGGCTTCAGAAGTTATATTTCTCTTAAAGACAGTCTCATCCACGTGGCTTATTCATAGGCTGTTATCCATGTATTGCAATTATCTTCTTGGCTGGAATTTCCTTCCAAAGTTTCTGTGCATTTCTGTCCATGCACACAAATACACACAGGGCTCTCATTCTTTTTTCTTTTTTAGCTCAATTGGTATAGGAATCAATAGCAAATGAGTAAAAAGCAGACAAATACATGCATTTTCCTGTATTGTACTTGAGTGCTTTGCATATAATGACTTAATATTTATACATGAATAAAACAGCAACGTGAATGACCTCTCTAACAGCTGATAAATGGACTTATAGAGTACTAATACAATATACACATAAACTTCTTCATGTCCTCTTATCGACCAGGACTGTTCACACAATGACCTTAATACTGTGTGCCACGTATTGTGCTGGAAGATGCAAAGATACATATGATAATGCCTGCCCTGGAAGATTACGGTCTACTAAAGCTGTAGAGACCAAATATTTGCAGCACAGAGGCCAGAGCTACCCTAGAGGTCTGAGTGAGATTATGCTCCCCTGAAGGGATGAGGTGGGAGTGGCCTGGTAACATGGGTAAATGCAGGACCCACGCTGGCCACAGAAGCATAGATGACATGTTAAGACCACGGGAAGTGCAAAGCTTAGTTGAGTGAGAAACTCATGTTGGTAAGCCAGAGAAGAATCTAGATTGGCAATGACAAGGAGGGCCAGAGATAGATGCCAGGGACTAGAGTATAGGTTGAAAAACCAACATCCAGAAAAATGAGACCTGGGCACTACAGTTAAATCAAAAAGCAGAAAACATACCTGGGTGAATACTTAAACCAGGAGGGCTTCTGCCCACTTGTGGTTTCCTGACCTTTCCCAATGTTTGGCACATGCAGAATTGGCTCCAGATAAAATAGTAGAGTAGCCAGAAGAGAAGAATATTCAGAAGTGAAAGCAAGTAAGGGATACAGGGAAACTTTCTGGTGGACTTTGATGAAGCAGCTGTCATATCATAGAACTTCAGAAGGACTAGAGCTGTGTTCTTTAGAAAGATGACTCTAGGTGTGATTACCACAGCAAAAGCCTGATATGCTATGAAGTGTGTGCTCTGTGTGGAAAGATGTTTCAAGGGTCTTTTACTCTGCTGCTAGGACCCAGTATGGACTAAGCTGCATGTATTCACTGTACACTGTTGGCCACACATACTCCAGATTATGGATACACGCAATAAAGTTATACCAGTCTCTACCCTTGAGATGGATAGAAGGCAGGAAACTTCATTTGGGATACAATCTGGCTCTCCCTTATTTTTATTTGTCCTTTAATAACTTGATAGTCTTTTTGATGAGCTGGATACACATATATCTGCTAAAAGAAACAGAAATTAGATTCTCTCAGATGACATGGCTTTATCATCATGAGAGACCATTGTTTTAAATAGATAATTGGCCTTAACATTTAATTATCACCACTCAGAGAGGCTTTGGATCAACTATCCTAAAATCAAAGACAGCGCTTTAGGAAGATGCCTCACAGAACTACTAGTGGCATTGCTGTTTGCAGATGGGTATTTCACATCTACTTCATCTTGAAGACTATCCCAGGAAGCTACATTTACCAAATGTAAATCTTCTGTGGATGCTTTGTCTAGGTTCGAATTATTATAGTCATGTTTTATGGCAAAGAATTGTAGAGTCTCAATTTTCCATTTTTCCATGAATTGTAACAGACTTAAAATTACCTTCTGAGTAAACCCTTGGCCCTGGCTG
The DNA here is from genome assembly GCF_009761245.1 of Sapajus apella. Lineage (NCBI taxonomy): Eukaryota > Metazoa > Chordata > Mammalia > Primates > Cebidae > Sapajus > Sapajus apella. Next base: position 24,141,759 of record NW_022436956.1, on the reverse strand, counting down.
CAGGCACTTTCTCAGCTCTCCTCATTCAAAATTGGAAATAGCCTTCTATTCAGACACACATTCTTTTATGATGCCTCAATTTTTACAGAAAAGGGATGATCCTTTCTCATCCCTGGCAACTGAGAACAGGGCCACCCCAGGGGCATGTCAGAGAGCTAATCTTGAACTCACTGTCAGGAAACCTTACAAAAGCTCAGGTAAGAGATAGAATTCCTCTGGGGAAAATCGACAACACTCTTCCTCTAGGTTCTGTGAAATCTAATCTTAACCTAAACCAAAGAAGCCAAAAGAATGTGCTTTGGCACAGTGCCATCAGGACTACTGCAGGAAACAGCTTTGAGGGAAGAACATGCTAGGCTTAATATGAAGTTGATATTGATCAGTATTTGATATTCATTATAGTGCACAGCGTCTTCTGTAAGGAAATCCACCAAAGATTTCTCTCCTTAGAAATAGCTGTGCATGTGTCATTGAAAAATTGTTTAATTGGAAAGTATAATTTACTGCAAAGTGCATAAAATAGAACAGTTTGATGAATGAGCAGCCTTGTGAAGGCTCTCCTATGTCAAGCAGCCCTTTCCCTCCTCCTTTCTCAATCTTCTCTCTGCCCCCTGAAAGTAACTCTTACCTTAACTCATACTGCAATCACTTTCTTGCTATTTATTATGTTTTCCTCAGCAATATAGTTTTTAAACTATTTGTATGTGTGTGTGTATATATATATATAAAATATACATATGGAATTTGTTTATTTTGTTCAATATTAAGATCCATTTAGTATTCCTGAATGAGGCTATAGTTTGTTCCTTTTCATTGCTGTGTATTATTCCAATGTACCAAAGCATCCTAATTTATTCATCCATTCTACATTTGGTAGATATTTGTATAATTTCTTTTTAGGTGTTATTGGAAATGATGCTGTTAACATTCTTGTAATGGACATGAAATAGTTTCTCTGGAATATGCAGTTTATAATTTCTGGGAACTAAAATACATATTTCTACATGTACATTATATGTATATATTTACTTATTTATATTTTTAGGAAAAGTATATATTTCTAAAGGACTAGTATTCAGAATAGGCTTCTATTGCTCTTCTCTCCATTAGTGGATTGATTTTACTCTTGTAAACAGTGATGACTCCCTCTTTTCATTGGTTGCCAGAAAAGTAAAAGCTATACATGTTGCCAGACTGTGCTCCATAGAGTGCCATGGACATAGGGGTTGTGTGGGTAAGGTGGCTCCAGACCTGCTGAAGAAGGAAGGTAGGAGTAGGGCGCTTCTTCCTCATCTTTTTCATCCAAGCAGAACAGCTTTTACTGCTATTAAATATTATTGGCACACAGACATGTATAGAGGATAATATCAAACTTGTTTTCATCCTATATACATATTAGTTTTCCAAATATGTATTAAAGAAAAGTTTCCATGGCTTTTATAAATGTAAACATCAGATCTAACTCACACAGAGAAAAAGTACAGAGGATCAGACCTGACTTTGTTAATCTGGGTCTGATGTGAGTCATTTTATCTGACTCTTCTTATTCCTTAGAGTTGTAAGGCTCAAATGACTTGATGATGTGGTTAGTCCAAGAAACTCAATGACGACTCATTAGTAAAATACTAAAAAATATTCACAATACCATAGAGGTAACTATCCGAGACTCGTGTGTGTGTGTGTGTGTGTGTGTGTGTGTGTGTGTGTGTGTGTGTGTGTGT
>NW_022436956.1:24133900-24140028 GCF_009761245.1 Sapajus apella | reverse complement strand
TGTGTGTGTGTGTGTGTGTGTGTGTGTGTGTGTGTGTGTGTGTGTGTTTCCTGGAAGCAGTCAGCAACATAGTTAGGAGAGCTGAAATGAGTGTGGTTAGATTGATCTGTGGTTGGTAATTTACTAAATATGTATAAGAAAATAATGGAGATATGAGTGTTGGTGACATTGAAAAAGGATAGTTCAGGTGCTGCATCACAAGGAATGGGCTGGAATAGGAGGACAGGAACCAGGAGAGAGCAGATGAAAGGAAGGAAAGGGATAAAAGGATCAGATATCTCAATAAGGCTGAAAATTGAAGATTAGATGGGATAATCCAGTGGAAGAGACTGGTTAGGTATTACTAAACCCTGTTTATTCTTTCTTTTTCCTGTCTGTTGTGAACATGTGTTATAATCTCTACATTATAAATACACTATGTATTTATAATGTAGAGTCTGTGGCCTAGACTCTAGGGTCTGCAGCAATGTATTTATAATGTAGAGATTAATCAATGTACAATATTTAGGATTCTTGACATTATTATTTGACCCAGAGATTTTTGCTCTCATATTTGGGGACATCTTGGTCCACAACATAGACACACTGTTTTCTGCCTAAATCTATGTCATTCACAGTAACTTTTATGCAGTACTGAAGAGTATGGACTTTGAAGTCAAATAAACTGAGTTTAAGTTAACCTGGGGAAACATGCACAAGTCATTCAACATCTCTGAGGCTCAAGTTCCTTGTTCATGAAAGAAGTTAATAGTGATAGCTATTACGTTTGGTAGTTGTAAAGATTAAAGGATATCCTGCAGGTAAAATGTTCAGCATAGCATATGGCATAGTAATCAGCCCATAAATACTAGCTGACATCAGATTATTCTGGTTCACAGCCTGATCTCATCCATAGCTCCTGTCATCACCTTGGATAACACTAATGTATAAGCTAATATCCAACACCCTAACTTCCCAGGTTCTTGATCTTTTCAATGCCCTTCTCGTGGCATTCACCTCTTCTGCACTTCAGCTACATAGCAACTCCCTGGACCTTGTTATAACAGAAATGGCATCACCTCTGGAATACCCTGCTTAAGAATCACCATTTCCGGTCCATTTTTTTTTTAAAACAGTTTTGTTAGTTTGGGAACACTAGCTGCTGCAACAGACAAAACACAAAATCCCAGTGCAATATGAATTTACTTCTCACAATATAAATGTATTTCTCAACTTCTTAAAATTGAAACTGGATGCTCCTGATTAGTGGGCAGCTGTCATCCAAGCAGCAGTTCAAAGATGCAGGTTCCTTCTGTCTTGCGACCCCATCATTTTCAACATAGTCCAAAGAAGGGAAAGGACATAGAGAATTGCATATGGAAATTTTTATGGGTCAAACCTAGAACTGGCACATAACACTTCCATCCATAGTCCACTGGCCAGAACTCAGACACATGTTCACAACAGACAGGAAAAAGAAAGAATAAACAGGGTTTAGTAATACCTAACCAGTCTCTTCCACTGGATTATCCCATCTAATCTTCAGTTTTCAGCCTTATTGAGATATCTGATCCTTTTATCCCTTTCCTTCCTTTCATCTGCTTTCTCCTGGTTCCTGTCCTCCTATTCCAGCCTATTCCTTGTGACGCAGCACCTGAACTATCCTCTTTCAATGCCATCAACACCCATGTCTCCATTATTTTCTTATACATATTTAGTAAAGTACCAACCACAGATCAATCTAACCACACTCATTTCAGCTCTTCTAACTATGTTGCTGATTGCTTCCAGGAAAACACACACACACACACACACACTCACACACAGAGTCGATTGCTGCCACCAACACTTCACATTTTTCAACAATCGGGCACCTGAATGTTGCTGAGTAATACTTCTAAGTCTTTCTAATCAGTCTTCTTTTTCTCTCCTGACAGCGACTATATCAAATCTCCAATCTCACTGAACTGTTATCTATTTATTTTGTTAAGTTTTAGTTTATAATCTCACTTTGAATATTATAGAGAAAATAGAAGCCAGCATCCCTGGCCTACAGAGAATGATCACTACAGTGCTTTCAAAAGATGCAAGTGCTTCCCTAACCAGTGTATGTCATAATGGCTCCGTGAAGGAAGTGTCTTCCAGACACTTCCCCTTCCCCAGGGACACACTGTCAGGGTGTGGTTTTGTGAGTCTTACTGGATGAATTCGTTGTAACATTGCCCTCTTCCCAGGTCTTTAAATTATTTTGCCATTATCACAGGCACTTCAGCAACTTATTTTCATTTAGCACAGCCCATTGTTCTGTCTAGATTTTATACAGCCAAGCAAACAGGTAAAATCTATTGAGCCAACATATTGAATTCAGAATCTTAGGTTGGTTCATGCATATTAACACATTTGCAAATACTTTCTTCAAATCTGTGGGTTGTCTATTAATTGTTTCATTTGCTCTATAGAAGATTTTTAGTTTGGTACAATACTTTTCATCTATTTTTGCTTTTGTTACCTTTGCCTTTGGGGTCATATCCAAGAAATCAGTGTCCAGCCAATGTCATAGAGTTTTTTGCCTGTTTTCTTATAGTAGTTTGATAGTCTCAGATCTTTCATCTATTTTGAATTGGCTCATGTATAAGTGTTGAGATAAAAGTCCATTTTACTTCTTTTGTATGTGAAGATCCAGTTTTTCCAACATTTACTGAAGAGACTGTCCTCTTCCCCATTATATGTTCTTGGAACCTTTGTCAAAAATCAATTGACTGCAGGTGTGTAGGTTTATTGCTCATTCTCTATCTTATTCCATTGGTTGATTTGTCCATTTTTATGCCAAAATATGCTGCATAACATGTATTTTTAATATATTTTAAAATCCAGCAGTGCGGTGCCTCAAATTTCGGTCAAAAGTCCTTTGGTTATTTGTAGTATTTGGGGGTTCCATTACAAATCTTAGCATTGTTTTTTCTGTTTCTGAAGTATAATATTGGAACATTGGAATTTTGATAGGGATTGTATTGGATCTATAGATCACTTTGAATAGCATGGGCATTTTAACAATATCAACTCAGTAGAAACTGTTTTGAAACTTCTGTGTAGCTGTCAGGGTGCCAAGGGCCAACCAGCAATGCAGCCTCCCTGGAGTCACCTTCACTGTGCATAGCAATGTGGGGCAGAATCTGCTCTGGGCCCTGCCCAGGTGCCCACAGTGGACTATGCTGGGAACAATGGATCAGTCTCATGGACTGACTTCCACTGAGCCTTTGCAGCCCCCAAAGAGAGATCAGCATTGCCATTTTGCTCCAATGGCAATGCAGAGCCCACCAGTGACCTTCTCTATCTCCTCCAGCATCCCCTTGGGAACCCACCAGTGACCCTCTCTACCTCCATCCTGCACCTCCTTCACACTCCTATCCAGAATGTCAACACCCTAATCTCTTTACAGTGCTCCTGAGCCTGTTGTATATACTTGATTTTACTTTGGTTTTTGATCTTAGCAACAGTTCTGAGAGGCAGCTGGGGGAATATACAATTACTCCTGTTATACAAAAAGGAGTAATTTTTTGTACAATTATACAAAAGGAGAGGAAAATCAAAGCTCAGGGAGGTTAATTCCCTGTGGTCACAATCAGTAAGTTGTGAATGCACAAATCAGCTGCTAGTTCTAATACTCTTGCACCCTGAAAGATCTATGGTATTAGGTATAAGTGACAGTCTCTGAATATCATTGCCACAATTGTATGACATAACCTTTAAGGGCTAGAAACGTTTTTGGAGATTATCTGTCTTATTTTTAATAATGAAGAGACCAAGTTATTGAGGAACACTGGCCTAGCAAATTGGTGGTCATGGGACCAGGGCCGAGAACCCAGGGCTGTGGATGCCTGTTTTGGTGCCCTTTGCTATCTCTCTCCTCACATTGCCTCCACTTTGGAGACCTCTGTTTCTGATTTTGTTCTCTTTTACCAGGGGAAAGTAATTAAGTTCATGAGAAGCCACTCCTGATTTTCAAGCCCTTCAATTTAAAGCCATGGGGAGGAAATAATTAAATTGAATCAAAGTCACAGCATTTAAAATGCCGATATACACCAGAGTGTTTCCCCCCACCTTTTTTTCTCAGTGCGGTTATGAACAGAATTAATCATGAACACTTTCACCTTAGCAACCCACTGAGCTGGAGTCAGAATGAAACATTCTGTGCAGTGGGAATCCATATTCAAACAGAGGCTAACAGGCTAAAAATATTCCATCTAAATGCATTGAATATGTGCTCTACGAAGATCATATATTCAATCATTCTGTATGTTTTTGGGAACACTCAGCCTAGCTACTTAGACAGGAGAAACTGCATCTAGAGCAGTTTATGAAACTGAGCCAATTCTACACCTGGGGTTTTAAAAATGTTTGTGCGGGATCAGTGTTCACTGGCCAAATTGAGCTTTTCGACCTTGTTTTCTATTTTAAACCATCTGACCCTCTCCTTTCTGTTGATATAAGCATCTGCTGTTGCCTTGGAGAATAAGCACATTGCTTTTGGATATCTGACCTGGCAGGAAGGATATCAGATGGAGGAGCTTATTTTGCTGGCCAGGTTTAATTCAGAGGAAACCCGCTTGGATGCTTCACCTTCTCTGGCATTGCTGCTTTTACTGACAATTGCAGGATATCCAAAGCTTCAAAATCTACTAATAGACAATAAACAATGACCACAGATGGTGGAGGTAGAGAGAATGGAAATGAAAATATAGCTTTTTATACATTAGTCGTCAAGTGCTTCCAACAGTCCTGGGAAGTAGGTAATGTTGTCTCCATTTTACAAATAACACTTTGACTTAAGTGGTTTATAAAAGGTCAAAAAGCTAAATACAGGACACAGTCAGGCTGGAATTCTAAGGCTTTTTATACCACATGACATGATCTAATATCCTTATTGGTTGAATGAAAGTGTGATGATTTGTCCTTTTCTAGATGGTGACTGGTGTGCTGGGGATCAACTGAGTGTGCAAAAGACAAGTCAAGAGTCCCAGTGGACACATAGCCAGACTCTGTCCCAGAGCCTAAGGTTTCAGGGCCAAACCTAGTGACCACTATGGCCATGGACAATAAGACTGGGTGAGGGCCTGGCTGTAAGACCCAGCCATGCAAACCTGCTGCCTGGATCTGAGAGCCAACTCTAAGCATCTCCCTTCAATACTGATGACCTGATTGTTGTTCTCTCTGTTCTGTAAAAACATTCTATGCTTTCCCACCATCATGTCCAAGTGTTCCCCATTTTCTGTGGATGATGTTTTGCCTCCAACTTCCTGCATATGACACTTTCCCCTTTTTCAAGGCCTGGCTCCAGTGTCCCCTGCTTGGACAGTATATCCCCTATTGTCTCAGCTCTGTGCATTGGCTCTCTTGTCAAAACAGCGATCACATTTCCAGTACTAGATGCCTTCCCTGTGCCATCTCAATCCTCAAACCTGCTCTGACAGCACGGAAGTACAATTTAAAAAATGAATTGGGACCATGAAATGCCTTTACTTACCACCTTACAATTGCGGTTCCTGACCACATCTCCAACCTTATCCCCTACCAGTCTCTAAAGACACTGGCCTCCTCCCTGTTCCCTGAATACAACAAGCTTGCTCCTGTGTTAGAGCCTTCGTACTTCTGTTCTTCTGGCCTTAATCCTTCTAGACACCCACTCAATACCACCACAACTACCAGTCTTCCTATGCCAAAATCTTCCTTATCATTCATATCTCAGCTCAAACCTCCCCCACTGGAGACCAACCCTGACCACACTAAGTCTCTTCCATATCAAAGTGCTCACATGACTTTCTAACCCAGTTCCTTGTTCTGGTTTCTTCATGGCACCTATCACTGCTGAACACTGCCTCTACATTGGTTTGGTTGTTTGCTGATCATCTGTGTATCCCCATATTGGATGTGAGTTCCAGGAACATAATGATCTTATTTACTTGTTGCTCACTGGCTCCTCATTGCCCAGGTCAGGTCAAGCCAGGGGTGGGGAATTGGGGAGGGATAACACAGGGAGAAATGCCAGATGTAGGTGATGGGGAGGAAGGCAGCAAACCACATTGCCATGTATGTACCTATGCAACAATCTTGCATGTTCTTCACATGTACCCCAAAACCTAAAATGCAAT
>NW_022436956.1:24016707-24133500 GCF_009761245.1 Sapajus apella | reverse complement strand
TATTTCCCAATGGATGAAAGAGGAAAGGAAGTGGGGAGGGATAGAAGAGAAAGTAGAAAACCTATGGTATTGATGTCTTTATATGGTGCTCTAAAATCTTTGAAGCCTTTTCATATGTCTAATTCTCATAACAAAATCAAGACATAAGTTCTGTAATCTCCATTTACAGACAAAAATTATGAACACTTGTCGATTATTCTTCAAGCACTTTTTTAAAAGTGAAATTAAATGACAAGTGAAAAAAAAGTTGCCACAGAATCACATAGTAAATTGCAGAGGCAAGATTTGAACTCAAATCATCTGGCTCCAGAGCCAGGCTTTTTACTAGCCCATGAAGTCCACAGATTCAAAGTTAAGTTCCTTACATGATAAAGGACTAGGAGATTTTTACTCTTGAGTTTTGGACTCTAAACCATTGCTGTTCTTGCTTTTCCTTTTGTACCATCAAGGACCTAGGAGTGGAAAGTAGGGAGCAGTGGAGGGAGAGAGGGCTTGTGAAGATGGGATGAGCCAACATACAATTCCTGGCTGGCTGAGGTGGCTTACAATTGTAATCCCAGCACTTTTGGAGGCCAAGGTGGGCAGATCGCTTGAGCATAGGAGTTCAAGACTAGCCTGAGCAACATGGTGAAACTCTGTCTCTACCAAAATACATACACACACACACACACACACACACACACATCAGCTGGGCATAGTGACTTGTGTCTATAGTCCCAGCTACTCTGAGGCAGGAAAGTCACTTGAACCTGGGAGGTGGAGGTTGCAGTGAGCCGAGATCGCACCACTGTACTCCAGCTGGGTGACAGAGTGAGACTCCATCTCAAAAAAAAAAAAAAGATACAACTTCTTTCCACTGCCACCTTTCCTATGCTCCCTCCAATCTACTCTCCTCCCTTCTCCCCCCACTCTGTGCCCCAGAAGACTGGCCTGCAAGAACTTCACCAAAGAGCTCTCTTTCCCTCTTGCTTCCTATTGAGTTCCCCCTTCAGGAAACATTGGTAAGAGAGAGGAAGGTGATAGAGTGGGAAGTGAAGTTATTTGATCCCTCACCTCCTTCCTGGGGAGGGCATAGTTCACATCTCCTTCTGTAGGGGAGCCTTCTTCTCACAGGCTCCTGGCCCTACAGCCTGGGGGTAACAGCCATGCCCTGTTGTGGCTAGTCCCAGGCTACTGTACCATCCACTCTCTGGGGTTTCCCTACGCATGCCCCACATTTGATCACTGTCCTTGTATCCAAAGCTCTGCAAATTACTCAATGTGTGTGCCTTTATTTGTGTCCTGTCAGAATGCTGACTCACACATTACACTCACAGTTTTGCCAGTGAGGCCAGCTGGGAGACATTAGCTGAAAAGTCTTTTGTTCTATGGATCCAGAGCAATCTAATAGCCTCTAGTGTTCTTCAAGAGACAGGCATATTCCATGTGGAGGCAGGCTTTCCCATTCACACTTCTTTGTTTGCAAGATAGAAGACAGCCTTTGAGTGTTTCCCTTCTGATTCAGGTGATTTCTCTATTAGGAGACTAGACTTTCCTAAGCTCTCTCCTTTTAAAGGTAAAGTAACTGATCCTTTTCCTTCTATGAACTTCATTTTCAACAGATGTTTTTGTCACTGCAACTGTTACAGTGACGGTGTGTGTGTGCGTGTATTTTATGTATAGTTGACCTTTGTAGAAACTACAGTTTACTAATATGTGCTATTGTCAAATTGTCAAGATAGTATTCATCCACTATCTTAATTTTATCTTGGGAACAAACTATTATCTTAATTAAAATTTAGGAAAGCCAGAAAATGAGATACCCCTAGTGTAAACACCATTTTCTTTTCCTTTCCTTTCCTTTCCTTTCCTTTCCTTTCCTTCCTCTCTTCCTTCCTTCCTTCCTTCCTTCCTTCCTTCCTTCCTTCCTTCCTTCCTTCCTTCCTTTCTTTCCCTTTTTGTATTATTATTATACTTTAAGTTCTGGGGTACATGTGTAGAATGTGCAGGCTTGTTACATAGGTATACACATGCCATGGTAGTTTGCTGCATCCATCACCTGGTCTTCTACATTAGGTATTTCTCCTAATGCTACCCCTCCCTTAGCCCCCCCACCCCCCTGCTATTCCTCCCTTAGCCCCCCACCCCACAACATGCTCTGGTACATGATGTTCCCCTTCCCTGTGTCCTTGTGTTCTCATTGTTCAACACCGACTTATGAATGAGAACATGCCATGCAAACGTTATTTTCAAGGCTGTGTGTCACTTTCCAGTCCTTGTCCACATAGACATTTTTATTTTCACATGTTATATATGTAATTTTGTATTTTGTATTTTCCCCAATGTTATATCATAAGCATTAATCTCCATAATTATTGCTTCTAATGATGACATGATATTCCATGAGCTAGACACACCATAATTTGCACAGCTATTTCTATTTTCTGAATAACATGGTGGCAAGCATCCTGGTTTGGAATCAGACAACTAGAAGCAAATCATAGCTCTCTCAGTCACTAGCTGTGCAATTTTCTTTGAATTATTCAATTATTTTTGCACCTCAACTTTTCATCTTTCAAATAGGAATTCTAATAAAATATGCCCTTTATATGTTGCAGAGAGGTTGTAATGACTGACTGAGATAATAGATATGAAAGTGTTTCTGAACTCTATAATTGAATGACACTTGTTCAGTATCTTACGCCACCCTGTTTAATGTTCTTCATAATGCTTGTCTCTATCTGAAATAGTTTTAATCATTATTTCCTACTTGTCTTCCCCCACCAGACTGTCAGTGTCACAACAACTTTGCCCATCCTATTCACCTCTGAATCTCCAGACCTTGGTATGTAGTAGGTTCAAGAAACATTTGTTCATAAATTGAAAGGCTTAAGTGTGTTTCATTTAAGGATTGAGGGTAAGTGGTTATGATACCAAGATTACATTTCTTTAGCCTGCTGCAACAATCATGTAATTTATGCCACCCTGGGAAAATGTAACAAATAAGCATTGAGTAGACCCATGAAAAGGTTATTAGGCATTTCCAAAAGCTTTCATTCATATGAAGTAAGCTAGAGTTGTTCTAAGTACCAGCTGTACTTCTGAATGAGGTAATACAACCTAGGATGAGATAAACAATTGAAAGAAAATTTTGAACCCTGAATCTGAGTCTGTCACTCCAGCACATCCAGGCTTCTGAGCGAACTATGTTCAAGTTCAATAAAGAACAAGGGTTGAAAGTGATCTAGATTTGGCTTGTGGTTCTTGTTGCACAACTCTGTGACTATACCAAAAACCATTCAGTGGTACACTTAACATGTGTGAATTTTATGATATTTGAGTTATATTTCCATAATGTTTTATTTTAAGAAAAAGAATGAAAGGAATCCAGTAAACCTGGATATTGATTGCCTTACGGTGTGGCACATCTATTATTGGTAAGGGGAAGCAATTCATTCTAACATCGTATATTGAAGTCAGAAGAATACAGGTAGTACGTTAGCAAAAGGAAACATATATTAAAGAGACTGAGTAGAAAGCACACTTAGAGGTCATAGTCCAAATCCTTAACGTGTATGGATTGTTGCTTCAAGACAGAGCTTCTCTCTGTCGCCCAGACTGGAGTTGTAGTGGTGCAATCTCAGTTCACTGTAACCTCCACTTCCCAGGCCCAAGCGATTCTCATGCCTCAGCCTCCTGGGCAGGTGAGATTACAGGCATTCACCAAGCTAATTTTTGTATTTTTAGTAGAGACAGGGGGTTTAGCCATGTTGGCCATGCTGACCTTGAGCTCCTGGCCTCAAGTGATCTGCCTGCCTCTGCCTCCCAAAGTGCTGGGGTTACAGGCATCAGCCACCATGGCCTGGCCCAACCCTTAATTTTTACAAACAAGTCAAGCAACCTGCTCAAGATTACACAACTAGCTTAGAGCAAATCTGAAGCAAATCTTAGAGGTCTGAAACTGTGACCTCTCAGCTGCTGGTACATTGCTCCTCCCCCTGCACCAGTGGTAATGGACAATGATGAAACATAGACAATTTTATTTTAGAAGTCACAAAGAGAAGAGAAATAAGTTCCAAAAATGGCAGATCATTCAATATGACATCAATTTGAATCCAAATCTAGAATAAATTTTGAAGTATGTGGTGTGCGAGCTTTTAGAAAAGAAAGAATTGTCCCATGAAGTCAGCATGGATTATGAAGAAAGGATCTCAGGAAATTGTTCTATTTGTGTTGTTGAAAAGACTCCAATAGATTGAGGGAATGACATAATGTTTCTTGATGCAGCTGAAGCATTTGAGAAAGTCTTTCATGTTTTTTTGCAATCAAGATAAAGAAATGTGAACTGAATAATAGGAAGGTTTGGAATACACATTGCTTATTGAACAACTACATCCAAACAAATTGTTTGGAGGCCTCTGGTAGTAGATGAAAGAATTCTGTCCTTAGTTCTAAACCTCTTTACTCTTAATAGGATAGCAGAAACAGACACAGTAGCTGTTCATGTGATAATAATATGTTAATGTTCATTGAAACATTAATATAACCTTGGACTGTGTTAATTATTAATAGCAAAATTAACACTGTATTCTGTGTTGTCAGACCATACCTTAAAGATTTAAGACAAACAATGACACAATGGAATGTCTTTACAAGAAGGTACACAGTGTGGTAGGGCTGGGGGGGGCTCTGAAAAACATGATATGGCTCATATTAAGTACATTTGAAAGGACTAGTATTTACACAGGAGAAGAAAAGACTAGGGGAATTATGGTAACTATTTTAAATACTTAACGGTTGCTAGGTGTAATTGGATAATACTTAGTTAATGAGACTCCAGAGAGACAACCAGGTGGAAAGTTAAATGATGGTAAAAGAGGAATGGGAAGAAATCAGAGCAACATTAATTTACACAACTGACGTCACTCTATACAGCCTGGCCTAAAGTCTAAGTACCCTTAAATTAATCTCTAGATCAAGAGTGGTCATCCAAAGGCTAATTATTTGAATCATATGGTTTTGGACCCTTGCAGAATTACATTCACATCATTTCTATCATATTTTCATCTTATACAAAAGATAATCTATTTAAAAACCTATACCTTGATTGAAAAAAATATGATTGAAGATATATCCCACACATAAATCATTGTACTCTACATGAAGAACACCTATGGAATTGCTTTTATGACCCAAGTTCCAAGATAAACTGCTTTTCCTGAAGAATCAAGGATCTCATTATCTTTCCCTTAGAACTAGATCACATCTCCTGTCTCACTTAATGGTAACAACATCAATTTTTTTTTTTTTTTTTTACCTACCATGCACTCTAAACTGTTCCCATTTCTTCACTAGCAAGTCCTTACAGTTCTACCTCTATAGCACATTCACTCATGCAGACGCCCCTAGGGCTACCACTTTGGTTACAGTAGAGTGAATGATATATATGATAGACAGTAGGACAGCTCCTTCAAGTCTTCATTCAAAAATCACAATTACCTCAAAAATACCTTCTTGATGGATACTACAATGGCCACACTTCTTAATAGTTCAACCAGCCTCCAACCCTAGCCTGATATGCGTTACCATGGTCTGGTTTTTATATTTTTCCATATGACTCACTAATCTTCCACACAGTACATAATTTACTTATTTATTATATGTATTACATATCTGTTTTCTGCTGTCTGAAGGTAAGCTTCATGAGCTCAGAAATCCTTTTCTCTTTTTTTCAACATTGCATTATCTAGGACAGTGCACTGAAACTACACACACAAGAAACGTTAGTGGAATAAATGAATAAATAGTGCAAATGGCACATTAAGGAAATGGTGAGCAATATGACCTGGTTAAAGATGTAGGATATGGTTGAAAGAGCTTACAAGACAGAGCCCTCCTCCAGCTGCAAACAAATTGAAAAAAAAAATGACTAATGGTCAAATGTGCAAGCTCTAGGGAAAAAAATCTTCAAAGGAATAGTCATGCTTTTAAAAAAAGAGAATTCCATGTGCCAAAAATGAAGGAGCCAAAGCTGGAGAATTAAGAGGCTCTGACATTGTTATAGCTCTATGGGTAGTAAACAAGCATTGTTTGCCCTAGGGACTAAGGTCTAGGGCTTTAATACCTAAGAAACAACATAGAACATGGCCTTGGGCCCACCCAAGTGGAGAGGATCTTGGACAGAAACCCCTTCATAAAACCTGAGCCTCAAAGGGCTTCCCTGTCTGTGAAAAGAAAACTAATAGAACTCTACCCACCAACTGAAGAAAGAAAAAAAGAAAACTTTCTGCCCACCAAGACAGTGCACAGGTGGAAAACAGTCATCCCCAAGAAGAATTCTGGGCTTCATGAATAGGTGCAGTGCAAACTGATAATCCTCCCCTTTGTGCCATAACTCCAAGCAAATAAATTAGCATAAAAGTTTGTCATAGACTGAAATCCCCTGAAACACTGGTAGAAGCCAACATACAACTATTTTGAAGGAATCATATACAACCTAGCTTATGTGGGGCTCCCACAGAGAAAAACATTCCTGCTGAAAATGAGCACACAATACAAAATTACAAACTAGGGGCTAAAACAAACTACCAAAATAGCATGATGAAACAAATGAGTTTACAAAAACAATAAAACTTTTCAAAATGAAAGAGTGAAGTCATTTAAACTAGAATTTAAGAGGTGGAAGGAAGTGGCAAAATATGAGGAGTCTGAGACCAGATGATAATAGGCTTTATGTAACATCTAAGAAAGCTAAGTCTATCTTTAATTCAGTAGTTATTGAGAAGTCTAGAGAGGTGTTTAAATAAGGCAGTGATATTGTCACATTTACGATTTAGGAAGAAACCACTGGCAACCTTGTAGTAGAAGATGGGCTAGAAAATTAAAATCAGGAAGACCAAGTAAAAAGTGTCATTCATTTGGAAATAACAGGAATAGCCATTTCTGGCCTTAGTAGAAAAATATTTATTGACTAATTTAATTGAAAAATCCCAGCTACTTTATGCTTTGCAGAATGAAGGCTTGATCAACATGTTCAAATTATATGATCAGAAAGATGTCTCTATCTCTCAGGTCTGCTTTTCTATGTTAAACTCATTCCCAGACAGATTTTCCAAAGGTGGTAATCCACAGAGCTCTAAGTCCTGCAGAAAATGAGGGTTTCTCCTCACAGATCATTCCACCAAATGTCCCAAGATCAGTTTTAACTGGCCCAGCCAAGGTCCAGGAAGAGGGGCCAGAATACTTAAGCTGCGTGGACTGAGATGGTAAGAGGTAATTGCCAAAGGGAGGTTGACCAGCCAATGAGTGCTTTGTGGGTAGGAGTTAAACTCATACTAAGAGTAGCTTAAACTTATTTCTCTGTCTTCTAAGAGGTGAAATTTTCGGGTCCTAATTTTCTATAAGCTGAATGTAGGAGCAGAGGCCAACAGATTTGAAACTCTTCTGCCTACCCCTCATGGTATCTTATAGTGTGCCAGGTCCATGGCATACATTAGCAAATCATTGTGTCTGTGTTTCTGTTTCTCCTAACCAGGCCTTCTATAGAATCCATCTATGGCAGTCATACTTCTGTGTTACAGGATGTTTTTAATCTCTCTAAATGCTCTCTACGAACCTTCAAACTTGAGATCTGTGCTCATACATCGGGGTAAATCTTCTGTCTTTGTTGCCATCTCCCTTTTCCTGTCCATGAGCTGTAGCTCTTCTGAACAAGGTGTCCTGAGCATGTGGA
This sequence comes from Sapajus apella, assembly GCF_009761245.1. NCBI lineage: Eukaryota > Metazoa > Chordata > Mammalia > Primates > Cebidae > Sapajus > Sapajus apella. The sequence continues at coordinate 24,125,789 of NW_022436956.1, read as the reverse complement.
CCATCACACCAAGCCTTGGTGACAGGTCTGTGAGCTTGTGTCACTCTTTATTTCCTTCTGCATGGTTACACCTCAGGTTCACTTTGTTTGTGGCCATATCCTCTATGTGGATATTTACAGAGATATTCCATTTCATAAACCAGCTCTTCTTCATTTACAGAGACATCTATGTCACAAGTGTTGTTCCAGACTCTCTTTGCTATTGTTCATTTATGTGGATTTTGTAGTAGCATCTTTGTTCTTTTACTCAATTCATAACACAATGTCCACTTGAACAATTGGTCTGGACATTCTGAAATTATCTCCCCTGTCTTCAGTGGCCTAGTGCAACCCTGGTGCCTCCCCTGCCCCTCCAGTCCTTCCATCCTTCCCCAGTGGGGGTGCCACTCACAGGTTTCACTTGACTCTCCCTGCTTCTCTACTATCTCCTCAACTCCAACAGCATCCACCAACACCTTCATACAGATGAAACCAAACCTGTATTTCCCATCTTTTTCTAAACCTCAGACCTGTTGTTCTACCAGAGTGTCTGGCCCATACTTCAAACTCACTATGACCCAAAATGAACATATTGTATGTTTCCATTTCATAAACCAGCTCTTCTTCATCTCCTATGTGTTTTCCATGCCTTCCTTCTGTGTTTATTAATGGAAACATCATTTCCAAGGCCACACAGGATACAAGTCTAAGTGCCACATCTGACTCTTTCCTCCTATGTCGGTTCCATGTTCTATCACCAAGTCCTGGCCAGCCCTAGCATGGTTTTGCCTGGACTCACTGCAGCCATGGATTTGCTTCTGTGCAGCTCAGAATGGGGAGGGGAAGGGCAAGCTCAGACAGAGAGAGATTTGACCTGAACAGTGACTGAGAAAGAGAGATGAAATGGTCTTGGAAACCTAAACAGTGACTGAGGTATAATAACAGTAGCCTAATTAGACTGGATAAATGTACTTGACTGGATTAAAGTTACATAAATAGCATAAAATAAGTTATTTGCTCTAGGCAGACCTGAGGGCTCAGAGTCAGGAAAAGTACTTGTAGTTATAAAATAAAATTCCACGTTTTTGTTCTCCCAACATGTGGCCAACTTGTCTTCTGTGCCTGATCTGTAGAATTTGTGAGTAGATGGTATGACCTTTTACAAGTGGTTCAGACAGACGACCACTCTGAGTAGCTGTGGGTTTCCAGAGGGAAGGGTAAATCACAGCAAGGACCTCAGAAAGGTAAACCTCAGGGACGGACTTGAAAGTAGAAGAAAACTTTCCAGGTCTGCAGCCATCCTGAGCAAGGCAGTAAATCCTCTGGGAAGTCATATGTAATAGCTGTGGGACTGATGTTGTTTCATGTTGATTAAAGTTTTCAATGCAAGTCTGTGATGAGAATCTTGATGCGATTTCAGATCTTCTCAGAAGTGCTAGTAGGGTGAGTGGGGTATGCTCACCGAGCCATCCTCACATTCTCACGTGACATTACGTGTCTGTGGCTTTTCTTCTCTCTAGGATTGCTGATGCCCCAATAGAGATGTTTCCTTGTCTGTGAGGAAATGCCTCATACACAGTGCCTCACACTCAGCTCTCAATAAATACAGGTTCACAGAGTGAGAGCATCATTCCATCTTCACTGCATAGGTCCTTGTTTTGCCAATTCACCCCGCCCCCATGCTGGATGAGAGACCCTCTCCATTGATCAGTCTACTTGAGTGTGCAAATACAATAAGAGCCAAAATACAGTGGACCTTTGATTCAGGCAGGGCACTCTGCTGCTCTACACTCATCAGTGACAGGACCAGCTGAAGAAACATACACTGGAAATCCCAGCTCCAGAATGCCTGGCCCTGCCTTGCCCTCTAGGGTAAAGCCTCTCTGAGAATAAAAAAGAAAAGCAATCCAAGTTGTGCTGACTTGTACACATTCTAAAACATCCAAGAGATAGAAAAAGAAAAGGTGAAGTAACATTTGCCAGCTTAAAAATAACTGCCATTGGTGGGAACAGAATTATCTTCTCTGAATGTCCTAGAAAATATTTCAAACTCAATACATATTAACTAAATCACTGAATAGTGAAAAATGTTATCATCTGCTTATACAATATTTGATAACCAAAAACACGTTCTAAAGAAACTTTGAATATGGATTATGAATGTAGCACTTAGCACTGTCTGATATAATTGAAGGGTAGTCAATACACATTGGGAGGAAGAGAGGGAGAGAAGGAGGGGAGGGGTAAGGGGTGTGTTTTTAGTAGAGGCAGGGCTTTGCCACGTTGGCCAGGCTGGTCTCAAACTCCCGACCTCAGGTGATCCACCTGCATGGGCTAGAAGTATTATTCTTTCCAGTACCCATGAGTGAAGCACCTCTCTGTTGGGTTTTCCACCAGTACTGCCCACATAGGGCTCTGGACAGCATAGGAAAAGGAAGGACAGTGTGCCAGTTTGTCACCAACTCATCAACCATGCATGGATATTAGACAGGCTTTTAGATTGTTACTTCATCAGAAATCCAAATACGACTTCTCCTTGGCTTTGTGGAGATCATAGCCTCACATTCTCCTCCACAGAGACCAATAAAGAAAACTAAGAACCGCAAAGAATTAGGAAAAAACTTCCTCTCATTCAGTAATTCCACAAACATGAATGTAGTACAACAAACCAAAGCAACAAACAGTAATCTTTCCTGTCACTTTCCCTTTCTGAATTCTCAACAGAAATCATTATTGTTGCATGTACCTATGCAACAATCTTGCATGTTCTTCACATGTACCCCAAAACCTAAAATGCAATAAAAATGTTTTTTAAAACAGACTCATGAGGCCGGGCACAGTGGCTCATGCTTATAAAAAAAAAAAGAAAAATCATCTTATATCAAAAGAATATTAGAAAACCAAACTGTTAGAACTACAAGAAGCTTAACTCTTCGAGGGTCAAGGATGTATTTGGATGTGGGGGTAGGATGGGGATAACTTTAGACTAGGGACCAAGGAGTATCCAAGGCTTGTTTTTGAGCAGCCACCTCCCTGTGAGATCCCTGAAGGACACAGACCCAGCCCTGGCACTCTTGACAGGGCCAGAAGAGGCCAACCTGGGGACCTGTCTTGTAGAAGCAAGAATTAGAAAGGACTAGAGGAGGCCAAAGGGAAAGAGAAATGCCTGGTGTTAATCTCAGGAAGAGCTACCCCAGATCTTCCTCCATTCAGCTTTAGAGAGGGAAGAAACAGAAGGACTGTTTCCATTGCATCCAGTTTTTGGCACCTACAAACACTGGCCAGTAAATGTCCTTGTGTTTGAGTACCACTCCTCCTTCTTGGTAATGGAAGGGAAATAAATGTTGTGACCTAGCCCTGAGAGAGGACGGAGATAGAGGCCATGCTTTGGGAATTTCCTGGGCATGTCAGCCCCAGTATGGTGAAAAACAAATGATTCAGAGTCAGAGAGACCTGGGCCCACTCCCGATTCCTTTGCTTGCTAATTATATGTCCTTGTAAAAGTCACTTAACTTCTCTAAGCCTGAAACTTCTCATCTAAAAATCGATCATTGCTACCACATAGAGTTGTTATAAAAGAGGTAATGTTGGGAAAGTCCTTAGCATGGTGTCTGCTGCAGGGTAGGTGTTAAATCAATGGTAGCTACTGTTATCATCACATAAAATCCAGGAGTCACTAGTGCAGCATCTCTGACAGATTCTTATCTAATCTTGGGTTTGAGTATCTCTGGTGACAATGTGCTCATTACTTCACCAGGGAGCCTATTATATTACTGAATAGCTGTAGAAATTTATTTTTCTTTATTTGAGATGGACACTTCTTACTCCTTCTTCTTTCTCTGGAATGAGATAAAATAAGCATGCTCTCTCCTCTATGTGACAGTTCTTTATGTATTCAAAGGCAGCTGTCATGCTCCCCTGAGTCTTATCTTCACCAGCGTCAACATCCCTCATATTCTTAGCCATTTTATATGGATTAGTTTCTGTGCCTTTCACCACCCAGATTGTTGTCCAGCATTCTGAAAAGATGATGCAAAACTCTGAATACTGCTCTTCATTTTATTCTCACATAAAGGTATCTGAGACATCTCACATTAGACATTTCATCACAAACACCGACTAAACAGGGGAATAAAGTCATGCTATTTAGGGTAAGATGATTTATTAGCAAAACTACCTAGCTTTGCTAATTCATCCCTCTGACAAATGTTGATGGAGCACCTACAGAAAAATCGGGTAACAGGTGCTTGAGACACTGAGACGAACAAGAAGGACACCGGCTTGGCCCGCAGGGATCTTACAGTTAGTGTGGGTGACCCATGACAGGTATGCAGGCAACTAGTCCGACACCTACACCAAGGATGAACATGCTGAGAAGAAGGGAAAAGAGAAAGACTGAGGTCCTTGAGGGCAGGGTTCCACTTCTTCATTCTCCCTTGCCCACATTCCATGCCATCTTACTCCCATACCATCCGTTTCCCCCACAGCATTCAGTCATGTTTTTCTTTATTGTAAATCAGTTTATATCATTTCTCTGCTTAAAAATTCCCAGAGTGGCTTAGCTTTGTAAGGCATATTGTGAAGTGAAAAAAATCAAGGTTCAGAATGACATCTGCAATAACATATCATCTATGTGATAGCAAACAAACAGTACATTTCAGTGTATTATATGGAATGATAGACAGATGATTGATAAATAGACAGGATAAATAGAGAATGCTTTTAAAAAATCCCCAGTGGCTTTCCACTGCACTTAGTAAAGCCAAGCATTGTTCCCTCGCTCATGAGACCCCAAATGTCTCTCTCTGCCTCTTTAACCTTTCTTATTCTCCTCTCCCCATCACTGAGCTCCAGCTACAAAGGCTCACATTTTCCTTAAGCATGCCAAAACCTTTCCTGACATAGAACTTTGTACTAGCTGTTCCTCTGTGTGGAATCCTCTGCTTCCTGATCTCCCAAGGGCTTACTATTGTCATTCAGATCTCAGCACAGGGGTCATCTCCTCCAGGAAGCCCTCCCTACAACTCAAACTAAAATAGTCACCATGTTACTATTTCATTGACTGACCTAAAGTTCTCTATTTGGCAATTTTTCTACATTACTTTCAAATATCCATTTTGTATATGCTCAATTTTCTCCTCCATCAGAATGTAAATTCCATGAACACAGAATTCTCTGTCTTGTTCACCAGTGTTTAGAATATTGTGGGCACATAATAGATATTCAATAAATAATTGTCAAATGATTTAATGAATTGTTGATGACTCAATACCTACTATAGTGCCTCGCACCTAGATATGTAGGAAGAATGAGTGAATTGGGACAGAAGAGAAAGCAGCAAAACTTTACTAAGTCTGTGGAAGGTAGAAATGGACAAAAATAAACCCAGACTTTCCATCCAGCACGGTTTTGTTTTGTATCACCCCTGCCTGCTACTCACGGTCATTCATTTCGTTCCTACATGTGTGGAAGTGAATTTGTTGTGGATCTTAATGTCTCCTAACCTGCTCTGGTGCCCTCTCTACACTGTTGAGAGACAGTCAAATAAGTAATCTTAGGATGGTAGGCCTGGGCTCCATCCATGGCCCAGAAACACCACAGATGTTTGCTTTGTATCTACTTGAAGATGTCATCTGCTGCGTTGCTACTGTCCTGTGCAGGTTGCCACACACTCTGAATACCTCATGCAACCTGCCTGCGCATTCTCCCTCCATCTATCTACCTCTATGCTTACAGCTGGAACACCTCCATCACATGCCCAATCACCAGCACCTTTTTCAACAGTAGGATACCCTAAAATTTAAAACTTTGGGAGAAGGGGAACATAGCACTTTTTTCTCCAAAAGTAATGGTTAAATATTACCATTACAATGTTCAACTTTAAATAATAATTATTATGAAATAATTAGCCTTTTGTGAATAATACAGGGAATCTTTGAATAAATATGAAAGATTAAAAATTAATTATATAAAAATAGAAACCTTTATCTCCTACTGAACAGTAAAGGCCTGATTATTCAAATATGGAAAAATATGAGCCAGTTTTTTTTAAATGATAATTTTTATATTGTTGCTTTAAATATTCATTGAACATTAGAAAAATGCTTTGCAAAGAGTGCATTTTTATGTAATTTTATTTCTATGTTACAAAGGTACGGTATGCACTAAAAGGGGAAAGATCTTAAAATTGCATGTATGTTTCTGTAGCATCTGTTACTCTCTATTAATACAGACCTGTTAACCTCACTAACCTCATTGCTCACTATTTCAACCTGTGTCTCCATCTGGCTTAGCCAGCAGCAACATTAAATGACCACACTGAATGGAATGGAGAGTTCTTGTTCTGTTCAATCAACTACAAGCCTGCACATGACTTCCCCAATGCTCATCTTGGTCCACTCCACTCCCTAACTCTAGCCCCAGTACTCCAAGCACACAGTTCCTCATTCACCATCTCAAATGCACCCTGCTCTCTTTCCTTTCTGAGACTTTGGCATGGCAGACCCCTTCTGACTAAGCACTCATCCCTTCCCTCTATGTCATGCTAACCTCTACACATTCTCCATGTAGCAGCTCAAATGAACTCCTTTAGGGAGGAATGTACTCACCTTTCTGCTGTTACTCTCATAACACCCATTTTCCTCCTATCTTAAACCTCTTCACATAATTGTTTAATGTTGGTTTTCTCCTCTAGACTATAAGCCCCATGAAAGCAAAGACAGTGCATGTTGCTATACCATTGTATTCCTGACACATAGTATATGCTCAATAAACATTTGTTTGGTGGGTAAGCAAGAAGCAAATGAATCAATAAATTCCCTGGAGCCATTTTTATATAAATTAGAATTTCCTGAAGCCCATTTATAGAAGGAACCAGAGCTTCCATTTTATTCTCTGTCTTAACTCAAACTTAATTTTTACTAATGGAAATAATTACTTTCCCATGACAAATTAAAGCAATATAATTTGCCACCACTATAATTCAGTCAAATGAGGGACCTGTTTATCTGTCCATGTGCAGCAGACCAAAAGCTTGGCAGTAGTTTTCATAAATTATGAGGTCTTAGAAGATTCCTCCTTTATATGAGGAATTTAGTGGAAGTGAAAATAATGGAGTTAAATCAGCACTTGCAAAGGCAGCAGTGTCAGGAAAAGATGTTTGTTGGTAGTGAAGTTCCAATCATGTTCATAAAATAGCCTTTCACACCTTTGACCACAGATCCCTTTCAGGGCAGACAGAAGAGTGAGGTGGTTGAGAACTCAAGCTTAGCTCTGGATTAAATCCTGGCTCTTCCAGTTCTACTCCTGGGACTAGTTCTTCTGGTTATTGCCCAGGTCCATTTCCTCTCCTGAATGGGACCAATCGCCTTCCCAGTGTGCCTGTCTGTATGACTGAGGCTAGAAAACTAAAAGCTACATTTTGGGGATTCCCCTCTTGCAAGGGTTGCTGTGGTAATTTAGGTTCTACCAATCAGATGCTCTCTGGTAAGACTGGCATTTGTAACTGAGTTTAGTCAGGATGGGGAGGCAACACCTAAGATGTCCACTTTGGTCCTGCACATGTGGCATCTGGCTTGGTCCCCAGGGCATAGGTCATATGATGTATTCCCAGGACCGAGTTTTAGCAACAGCTTCCCAATTCCTCTATGACAGGTAAAGAGAAGGATCTTGAAGTCTACAATCCTCAGAGCAACTTCTCAATTGTGGCAGAGTTAGAAGTTCCTGGTTCAATGGTCAGTTCTGTGGCATTTTTCTGAGAGGCTAGCCTAGAGCCTGCATCTCTAACACTCTTGATAACTTTGTAAGCACCTCATTTCCTGTATTAAATCCCTTCTTACCTAAAATGTGTTGGCTTATGTGACCTACAACTAAACCTTAACTGATACACCCACAACATAACTTTGTTGTATAAATGAAATTCGGTAACGTGAGTAAAGCTCCCAGTGTGGGACCTAGCAAAAATACACATTTAGAAAATGCTGGGGTTTTTGTTGTTTTTCTATTGAGCATCTATCTCTTGGATATATTTTCTGCAGAACACTTGAGGTTTTACTCATCACAAGAAGGAGACCTGGTGGTGCCAGACCCCTGTTAATTTCAATAGGGAAGACACCAGGTTTAAGATAGACCCAGAGCCACCAAACAATACATAGTGTTGTCTTAGAGGAACTTACATACAGAGAGCAGTTTAATGACAGGCCAGACGGAAGAACCTCCCTGCCTGCAAAAAGCAGTTTATATTTCACATTTGCTTAGCAACCTCTACCTGGCAATTTTCATTTAACCTAAAATAAAGGGCCTTGATCCCTTATAAGGCCCAGGTGCCATAGCATGGGACAGGGCTCAGATGTTCTTCATAGATAAGGAATGACTCTGGTTGGCCATGCTCAGAACTCTGAACACACATTCAGGTGCCTCTGCTATACAAGGTTGTTCTCAGTGCATCTACCATAGAGACCCGCCTTTTTCTCTAACACATCAGGAACAAAAGGAATTATGCAGAGATGGACCCCTCTGAGGAAAGGAAAAGGTAGTAAACGACACTTGTTTTGAATGGTTTTGATCTGTCTTTAGAGACTGAGCATGAGAATCTCCAAACAGAACAGAGCCATGTGTGAGATAATTATTGCAATCAAAAAGGCTGTTCCATTGAGAAGCATAAAAGTTATGACCAGATTTTAAGGCTCCAGGTAGAGAAGATGCTCCATGATGCTTCCCAGTGTAGCTAAAGATCATAGTCCTGCTGAGTAACAAACACTGAATGAGCATTTTAAGTGCAGCATCTGGGCAGCAAGGACAGGAGCAAATGGGAGCCTGAGTGTCCTCAGCCTGGACAGCTGGCTGTCATGGTCCCTCATGTTGCTCTGACTCTGGATAATTGCCTTTCAAAAGCAATTGCTGGCCCTCCCTGTGAACTCTTTCGCCTGTGGCTGGACCCACAGTTGCTATCCCTCTGCCTTGATCCAACTCCCTAGCTTTTCTTGTCCCTGCCTGACTTTGACTGCATCACCTATAGCCCACAGGGTCTGCCCGATAATGACACTTAACATCGAGGCTCAGAAGACCCAAGCCCCTGTGCCTGCTGGCCCAGGTGCAATGTGAGTGAGGCAGGATGAAGGCAGCCAGAGACAAGCTGTGCCTTCCTTGCTATTTTGCCTGAAGCACTGATGGCAGCTGCAAACAATCATGCCTGGTGTGGGAAGCTAATTCCAGATCCAGTTGAATTTTTCTCCATGTGGCACGGGGTTGAATTCTGTGAGGTCCTGTGTTATTTTTTATGCTTTCAAAGTTAACCATGTTAGGTCAGTTTTTTAGAAGTGACCTCAGACTTTCAGCTGGAACAAAATTATTATGGCAGCATCCTGTTTAAATATCCCCAAATTTTGTCATGAAAAACAAGCACAGACAGATAAACTGGACTAGCAAGATTTAAAATAAAAATAAAAAGGATGGCATCTTCAACAAAATAAGAAGACAAGGAGTTTCTCTGAAGCCCTGAAGACTCCAGAGGACAAATGGTCAGAGCTAAACCACCATTGACAGCAGAACCTGCTCAGGACACGCACAGGGTTGCCACTTGTAGAAGCAGTAGAGAGGATAGAAGAGTACTGGTGTTCTAAGAGCTTTGAAACACAGGAAATGCCATCAAATGCTCATGCCTAAAAAGAGATGACCTTACTGGAAGTAGAACCCTTGGCAGATGAACCTAGAAATAACCCATTGGTAAAACTGGTGGAAAGCCCCACAGATTCTAGTGAGCGGATGAATACAAATAAGATGTAGTAAGCACTTGCAAGAAAATCAGAAGGTTCTAGGCAGCTGACATCCTCAGGATCCACAGAGTTATCCAGCCAGATCTTCCCCTCTGTAAAGACAGACACTTTGAGAACAAATGGATATGCATACAGAAATTGAGCCGTGTAGAGACAATGGTGGAAAGTGGAGAGAAGGCTCAGATATGAGGAGGAGCAGAGTTCGGGGGAAGCAGGCCTATGGACCTGGGAAGCTGAAGTTTTTGATACTTCAGGGTCACAATAGAGGAGGGAGCCTTAGAGACATTTCTCCAGGAAAACTGCTTTAGACTGTGTCCATAAGAATCTCCTTCTAAAAGAATAAGGAAAAAAAAAGACATCTTAAAGAAATAAGAGAAAATGAAAAAGCTGACATTGCATGGAAAAAAGGAAGAACATTAAAGTAACCATTAATGAAGCGTATCAGAAACATCTGACCACAAAACTGATGGAAAGTATAGCTCCGTGTTATAAAAGGAGCTAAGATAAATTAACAGAATGGAACTATGAAAATTTAGCATAACTAAAGATCAGACCATCTCAGAAATGACCTGGTTGAAAGCCAGTAGATGTGAAAAAGTTCTGTCGGAGTTTGGGAAATAAATTGAGAAAAAACAATTTGGAATGAAGGCTAAACTAGAAGACACATGAAAGACTAGACAACAGTATGGACAATAATGAAGTAGATGACACAAAGGAGATTTCAGTTCACCCAATTATAAGAAAAACTGAGACCGCTTACTTTTAAGAAAAATAAAGGCTAGAAAACAATGACAATCCATTAGAGTAAATAATCCTAGCACTCACATCGTCATTTCTAAATATAATTTCCTACTACAAGGAACAAGGTTTGCTGGGAGAAATAGCTGATTTCAGATGTAGGGCAAGAAATGCCTAAAATGAGCCCAAGCTATCTTGTTCTGCCAGGAATAAGAGATCTATCAAAAGGGCACAGGAGTCCGCATTGCAGTCACTATGATAACACTGGAGAATGGAATGCAGCTTTTGACAATGTAACATCTTTCTGAATGCTTATAACTCACTCAGGAGTTTTCTCCCTTAGAAATGATGATTCTCTGAAGCAGTGCCATATATATTTCAAACAAAAATTTTAACATTTTCTCTACTTTTTCTGTTTCAAAAGATATATCATAGAGAAAATACATCTGGTTCTTCTATGGCTTCTAACTCTTTTATGCTATTACAGAATGGATAAGCCAGTCAACTATTATATAGAAGAGGTGGAACACCATTCGGTTAGGAAATTTATAATAGAGAGAAAACATGAATCCTTGAAAATTTGACAGGCCAATTCAAGTTTTTGTTATCAAGTGGAATTAAAACTATTTAATGAATCCTATTATATTTTTAACCTTTGACCTTACTTTCTTCCACCTTCCCTACACAAATACATATATGAATCACAGTGGCAGAAAAAGCAAATAATTTTATTAGCAAAAATAATGTAATTTTTCTCAAGTTTGTAGTTGCTTTATTATCATCAATTTGATAATTGTATATGTCATAGGTGACCAGTAAACTTTTACTATAGGTGATGTTGATAGAAATCAAAATGCCAACCAATATCTCTGACATTTATGAAATTATAATTTGTAACACATTAATGGTCCTCTAAAACACATTTTCTGTTAATAGATCAATCATTACAAAATAAATAATAAAAAGACATTTGTATTGGGTTGAATGATGCCTCTGCTAAAATTTCCATATCGTAATCCCCAGAACCTTTGGATGTGATATTATTTGGAAAAAGGGTCTTTGCAAATGTAATTAACTATCTTATGATAAGCTCATCCTGGATTATCTGGTGGGCTCTAAATCCAATAATGGGTGATCATATGACAAGAGATACACAGAAAAGGGGACACATAGAAAAAGAGAAGACCATGTAAAGACAGAAGCCTGTATGAGTCTCTTGAGTAATGTATCCACAAGCCCAAGAATGCTGATACCACCAGAAGCTGAGAAAGGCAAGGAAAAAAATCTCCCCTAGAGCCTAAGGAGGTAATATAGACGTACCGCCATGCTGATTTAGAAACTGTGGGAAAATCAATTTCTTTTGTTTTAAGCTACACACAAAAAGACGCAGGAGCTAACATGAAGAAGTGTCATTTATATAAGACGGAGTAATATAAGAAACACAAGGAATAATGTTTGCAATAAATTGATATATGTGTGCATATTTTAAACATTTTATATTTATGGATTTGTGTGTATATATATATGTATATGTGTGTGTATATACACACAATCTCATAGATTCAAAATAATATTTCTTAAAAGCTCATTGATCACTACTGAGGATCTGTAGGGAACTAAGTTATAATTGATAAAGGAAAAAAAAATCAAGCATTTATTCTCCATTTCCAATATGAACTATATTTCAAGGTAATCAAATAGCTAATGAAGGAAAGTCTACAGAAGAATCCTAGCTAATAAACACAGAAGCAATAACAATTTAAATATCCCCATATTACAAACCTCATTCAATATTACATTTAGGAAATAATCATCAACAGAAGTTGCAAAACAGTAGATATAAGATTAATAGGAAATTTGATCATGGTAACATGAGGCTGACAGTGCCTGAGCCCAGTGATCAATCTTAGCATCACTAAAGGTTGGACAGCCATAAACATTACACATCTCATGACATAATGTAATTGGAAGTATATAGCACCAACTTTGAATTATTTCCTAAAAGTTTGAATCTAAATCTAATTAAACCTTGTATCAGTTTACAGGAAAGGTAGAAAGACACCTTGAAGGATACAACAAGGAAGCAGTTAGCCAAATCTTCTGTGTCCATATACAAAAGACTTTGTCTCTCCCACAAATCAATAGCATTAATCCAAAAGGAAGGGATGAAGTTTATAGAATAAATGGACATAGCTACTAAGTGTGATGTGTGGATCTCATTGGTATTTTTATTTGAATGAGCTTTATTTTTCTGTGACTTCCTGGATATTTTCCATTTGCTGTTCTAGAACCACTTGAAACCCTCCTTGACTCTCTCTGTACCCAGGAGGCTGGTCTTCACAAACTAAAAGGGATGGGCAATTATGGCCTACGGGCCAAATCTGGCAAGTGGCCAGTTTATATATAGCATGTGAGCTAAAAGTGATTTTTACATTTTTTAAAAGTTATTTTAAAAAGAGAAGAAAATGGCACAGAGACTAGGTATGGCCCTAAAACTGAAAACATGAATGGTCTGGCCCTTTACAGAAAAAGTTTGCCAACTCCTGAGCTAAATTACCTGACACTCCTTGTCCTTTAGATTCAGATTGGGAGGTATGAAGAGGAGATCTGAGGGTTAAAGGAGAGTGATGAAAGTGTTTATTCTCCCAGCACCTTTCCTCTTACCAGGCTATTCACTCCAAGTTCCAGCATGCCTCTTCCCTTAACTTCTTCAGGCCATGGACGGTAACAGCTGTGCATAATTATGAGCTTCCAGATACTGTGCCATCTCTGGTTGACTTCATTTAACCCTTGGCCACACCTTTGTAAATAGTCCCTTTATTAAAAAATCTTCAATTCCGCTTTTGAATATGTCATCTGTTTCCTGCCAGGACCTTGCCCCTGCAGACTAGATGTGAGGTGATAACTTTGTTGAGTGTGGTAACAGTATGGTGGCTAAGCTGGAAAAGTCTCTAGATAGAGCTATATCCTGAAATATTCATGGATAGCATGATATGACAGCTTAAATTTGCCCTAAATACTCCTGAAATAGATATGGAGAGAAAAATTAAACAAGTGGGATAGGTAGGGGATTATATACCATTGGGTATATATGGGGATTAATTACACTATTCTCTCTAGTTTTGTGTATATTTGAAAAAAAAATACAAAGAAAGAAAATTTTTCTCTAACCTTACATTAGCAGTTTAATTAACTAAAGAAATAGATAATTCTGTTGCATAAATGATATTTGAAGGGCCAATAAAGGTTAGGACAGGCCCTACGATTAAGAGCACAAACTTTGGTGATGAAAACCTGGGTTTAAATCTCACTTTGGAGACTAAGCAAATGAAAAAAGCTTCCTAATTATTACCCAATATCATTTCCTAATATATAAAATGTGGATATTTATAATCTTAGACCACTATTAAAAATTAAATAAAATAATACATATAGCCTGCCTGGTACCAAGTAGATACTTAATAAATTATAGTTGACACTGCTATGACTATTAATTATAATACTTTATATTCAGAGAACAAAATGGAATTGAGTTTGGGGTGGTAAGGAGGGAAAAGAAGAATGATGGTAGCTACCAAGAATATTTTAATAAATATCCATGTCCTCTGATATAGATCATATTTGTTGTGAGATTTCTTTGTCACTTAGAAGTTCAATTAGCCTATAGAGACATACAATTTTTTACAGGCTAATTGAACTGTATCATTTGAGATAAAAAATACAGTCAAAGCTATTTAAATAGCATGTAGTAATTAGGAAACTAGTTTAATGGAGAAAATCTCAAAGGGAAACCAATTTTTTTCCCTATTTGACAGAATGAATGTTTTAACACCTTAATAGGAGTACCATATCGGTTCATGCCTTTGAATTGGAATGATTTTCATTCTAATTGCATGGAAAGTTAAAATTACGTGATATTAAGACCATGAAGAAGCAGATGTTTTGCAATTTGACTTTCTTCCTGTCTCTCTGAATGGTTCAAAGAAAAGATATAGTGATGTGTTATGGTGCACATTTGTTTTAATATTTGGCTAGAGGTTCTTGATAAATTATTAACTGATCAACATGATGTCGTGCGAAAAGGCTATAAAACAAAATTATGTCTCCACTGAGATAAGTGAGTGGCAAATATCTTCTCATTAGACAGTCTACATATGAACGAAGAATGACAAATTGAAACAATTCTTCTAGTAACCTCAAGTCCAAAAATCTCTCCAACCTGACATATTCACTTGATTGAGGAAGAATTGCTTGGGGCTCTAAAATGTCTAAGTAATTGCCCGTATTTTCTCCCTCACATTAATTTAGCTGTGTCTGCAAGCACAGATGGTCTGCCCTTTGTTTTACCTTCACTGATTTGGCTGTTTAAGCTTGCCACTTCACTGGGACAACACAAGCTCCCCGGGGGTTCCTTAGGTCTCTATGAAGAGACAGACACCCTCTTAGGTGGCTCCAGCAGGTCTGTCCCCAGTACCTGAATGTTCCTTGCTTTGCTACACATTCCTCTAATGTTCTGTTTTTGGTGGCATGCTAAGATTGTTAAGGAATAATGAATTTAAATTTCTATCTGCTCCAGGGAGGTCAGAATTTCGACAGGAATCCAAATTTCAAGTGTAAAGAGGGTGAAGCTCTAACAAGTGAAATTGGGAACTCAAGCATATGTCTGAAGTGAGAGAATGTGGATAATAGCAGGGAGTTAAGGCTTGGAGACACTTGGTGAAGTCATCAGAAGGTAGTCTTTACCCAGCCCACTGCTGCCCATAACACATTTGCTATAATGGAGCAAAGGCCAGCAAAGGCCTCTCCACTCTGTCACTGAAATTTACCTTGAATGAGGTACAGAACAAACAAGCAAAACCTGAATCCAGCCTAGACAGAAACTCTACATGCTGTCTTCTTATGTAGTATCTAGAGAACATTTATCTTAGTGGTACCAAAATGCTTCCATTTGTTGTGTGACCTGATTTTCTGACTGACTCTGAGCCGTTTACTCTCTTAGCCTCTGAGGGTTTACTTTTATTTTTATTTTTATGAGGGAGGAGGAAAATTTAATGAGATAATAATTATCACCATAAATGTCACGAGACAATAAGCTATACTGTTTATGTGCTTCAGGCTCCTTAGAGGAGAGACACTCAAGAAGCTATTCCTTTAGGACCCTCCTCTTGGCAATTCAACAACCTCTTTTATTGGAAGCGAAAAGGCTTATTAGTTCCCCTCACCCAGGTTGTATGTTTATATTCAACAGAAATCTTCTGAAGACAGCGTTTCCTAAATCATTGCTCTTCAGAATGTTGTTGCCAGATATGTCAATAGATACGCCCAGGAAAGGCCTCCATGGTTCAAGAGGTTTAGTGAATGCTGAAATCCCTAACTTCTTCTTAGTGATGTAAAATGCATGTCAGAAATTAGAGGCTCTGAGAAGTCCTGCAATAAAGAGAACTATTTGACTTTGTATAACCCAGCTGTTCCCAAACTTCTTTTTTGAATGCTTATTTTGTACCCTGCGGAACAGTGTCCCAGAGAACACAAGCCTATAAAATGCTGCTTAACTTAGTGGCTTCAATCAGTGGTTCATAAATCTTGGTGATAAAGCATGGGGTGTGCGTGGTGGGAGAGAGAGTAGAAAGAATGCAGAACTAGAGATCCATGAAGCCATGTGTTTACCAAGCACTGTTTCTGGATTTGATAAATATTATAGCCAATAAACACATGGGTACTTTTCTAACATATGAAGATGTTATTATATAATTTATTAGATATGAATCCATATAAAAGCATAACAAAAATTTTTATAGCTGTTTGCATCTTTTTGAGTCATCAGAAACTAGAACTATAACTATTATGTGGAAGACTTGTAAAGTGTTTTGATGTGAAAAGGGTTTTTTTGTGCTAAAGGGGAAAAAAAAGCAGAAATTATCTTTTAACCTACAGGAGTGAATCTAATGGTTGGAAATTCAGGCATGGTGCCAGCAGATGGGGAAATACTGAGAACTCAAGTTCTGGTTCTTCTCAAATCACAACATGCAGTGTCATCTGGTCACCCATGAGTAACCTGGGTGTGTAGAACCCAGTGCTGTGAATGGAGCTCTTCACATCTCTTGAGGCCAGGGCTCTGTGGGGTGCTAGCACAGCATGCACAGTGAAACTGATGTTTCTGGATCCCAGCTGTATAAATGAGCTACAATGGCCAGATGTGACCATCCTGACCCTGCTTGTGTGCAGCATGGACATGCAGCCTCCATGACTCCCCAGGGACCTTGCTGGCTCTGGGATTCTATGACAGCAGACTTCGGCAAGTTGCTCATCAAAAAGTAAGCAGAACTCCCATATAAAAAAATTTGTATTCACAGATGCCACTCTCTCCGAAGAGAGGGCAAATGTGGGACTATGTGATGAAAGCAAACTCAACAATATCCTTAATCACAAGGATGATCCGCCTGGTCAGCTGAAAGGGTATGGCTAGCATGATCCAACCTCATCATTACTCTGGAATCATTACAAGCCTGATGGTAAGATGATCATGGTGATTATCGTAGCATGTAGTTATGCTACTTGCAAATTATGTGGCTTGGATCATGTTTTCCCTAGTCCAGCCGATAGACAACATTTAATTTTGTTCTTGGTATAAGAAAACCATCACTGGTCTGCAGCATTCGGTCTTTTGCAAACACTCTGGATTAACTGAACTTTAAGAAACATTCACATTTAATTCATACCCCCTTACTCTGAGGTTGAGAATGCAAACTGACTAGGAACACAGCCAGATACAGGGAGACTTGACTTCCGTTCTTCATGCTGGCGTCCACACCCGGCAGAGGTGGCTAAGCCAGCACACTAACTTCACCTGGGGAATGGAGGCCTGTCACAGGGAATCAGGAACTCTTGGACTCTCAGTTTTCTTAATGACTCAGTGATTGTTGACCTGGAGGAAATCCAGTCCAATAGAGCAACATTTTATCTAATTCCTGATTTTATTCTTAGCTGCAAGTTTTTGACATTTTTACCTGGGACTCTGGCTCAGAATTCTTTGATGTCTTTCTTTGTCAGGTCATTTCTCCCCTTCATGTTTTTAAATAGCTCATTTTAGTTTAGTTTCAGGTGACTCTTCTATGCTGCATACTCTAAACCGTGGTTCCACATTTTCACTTTTGAATCTTGTTTTAGGATCCCTTGAGAAATATAACTTTAGATGTGTGTGGCAAAGAGTGAAAAGATCAAGGAGTATAAAACAGAAATTTGCATGCTTTAGTGAATTTTAACTTCAAAATTCTTTCAGGAGGAGCATGGATGCTATTCTTTCTTGGTTTTGCCTAGTTTCCATGTTACTTATCTGCCAAAAATGGTAATTAACATTTATAACTAATGGTCTTTGTCATAGAGCCAACTGACAATAAGATTGTCTACATAATATAAAGCACCCAGAGATTAGTACAAGGTAAACTGGACAAGTTAAAGAAATGAAAGGAAGGAATTAGTAAATGATTCAACATTCTTGGCTCTATCTATACAATGCTAGGCATTTGGAAGCAAATTGAACATTCGGGTTAGAACTTAAGACTTATCTTCAAATATTTAGATTGATTGTAAACAAGTTTTTTACTTTTAAGTGCTAGTTATTTAGTGGACAATAGTCTTTCATAAAAAAGTTATTATTCACAATCTTGGGAATAACTAATTCATTATTCGTGGGGCCATTTACCCAAGAGTGACATCATTATAGATGTAGACCGAGTGTACATGATACCAAATACTTTCTAAAGGAATTGACTGATTCATCTGGCTTTGTCACTATGTAGGGTCTCATGAAAATGTTTGCTCAAGCAGAGAGTTCTGCTGCATTAAGTAGAAGTTTTCAGATGAAAATATGGTGTTTGACTCTCTGGAGATGTGAATAAATCAGTTAAGCTTTTATTAATCCATGCCTTATTTTGTTATTTGTTTCAAATCATGCAGAAAGGGGGAAGAAATGATCTCTTTTAGGAAGTTAGATTAAAGGATTACTGAGAGAGATGCCTGGAGTGATGAATAAGGAATTACTGGAAGGAGAGAAAATAGGATTATATATGTCCTCTTTAAAAGGCACTTGGAGACTAAGTTAAGAAGAAAGGAGAGCTGGCCCTAGGGGCATTCAAGGATGGTTGGGGAACAGCCTGGCTGAGTACAGTGTCTCCTACACATCTTTTCCACAGGCTCTTCTCCTTTGAGTGTTGATGGATGTGCTAAGGAAAAAGTGCGCTGTGCTCAAGAAAGTTTGGAAACTGCTGGATTGCACAGAATGAAACAGGTTTCTTTTTTGCAGGACTTCTCAGAGCCTTTAGTATGCTTATATGCATTGTAAATTTTTAAGAGAAAAATATAGTATCAAGTTTTCAAAGGTTACTTAACCATAGCACGTTCTTTTGTAGACATGCTTATTACTATCTCCTCATGTGATGTTCAAAGAAAATTTTAGAAAATTATGGTGTAGTTGAAAGAGACCTGGCTTTAAAAGCAAACACGTCAGAGAGTAAATCCCAGCTCTATCACCCACTAGCTGTGTGAACTTAGGCAGATGTCTTCCTAGTGTGAGTCTCAGGTTTGTTGGCATTAAAATGTAGGTTTTGATCTGTGCAGTACCAAATTTTCTTGGGAATTAATTACATTATAATAAATACAAACTAAAATTATAAACAATGAAATAATTTACATTCTTATTAATTCAGATAATAAATTATAGATGTAATCTTCAGATATTTATATTAACAAATTTTCAGTTTGGAAGTTTTGGTTCTTGTTTAAAGGACATTTCCAATAAAGCTGATATTTAACTGAAAAGATGCACTCATACTTGGCCACATTCTGCAAAACAGTTCACTTTTGATGAGCCCAAACAGTTAGCAAAATAGTCTCAACGGACTACCCCCCATTTTATTAAAAAATAGTTGGGAAATATCTGCCCAATCTTACCCGCAAAAATGTTGCAACCGACTCCCTGAGTGTTTGGAAGGGACACAGCTAGTTTAGGATTTATGTCTGGTCTTTAAACTCTGAAATAAGCTGAATTGTGTAAACATTTTGGCACAGTATGCAGGGAGTTAAATGCATTACTCTTGGCATTATTAACAGGTGGTGTGGGAATAAGTTGCTATGGAAAAGTTCATGCTGCAATGTCAGCAGAAGAAAATGTATTTTATAGGCTTCCAGAGATGGAGGGAGGGGGCACCAAAGGGTCTATAGGGTCTAAGACATGAAGATGGCTGAAAAATACTTTCCAGCTGTCACAACTACACATGGGCTTGGATGATTTCTTGTAGTGTTATGAATGTAAACGTTATTCAATTAACTGTTTCGAATGCAGAAGGATTGTTTCTAAAAGAGAGCAATTTCTAGGCACCTGAAATGCTTGAAACCCCTATTATTTTTCATGTTGCTCAGTCTCTTGAGAGAGATCACCTCCCTTCAAACGAAGGCTTCCTAGCACTCTAAGGATATAAAAATAGACATAGAAAGAATACATTCTTTTGAATAAGCAGAGCAGCTGTCAACTTCTAAAAAGCTGAGCTTGAGTCAGGACTCAATCGATCCATACAGCACCCACTCTGTTCTCTAGCTACCTCCTCTTCCCATGTAGTTGGCTTCCAAATAATAATGCAAGTAGGACAAGAGGGTAGAACCTAAACAATGTAGGAAAAATTTAGGTTGAAACTTAGGAAGAACTTCGGTTGACCACGGTATGAAAGACCAAAGAAAATGAGAGAATCTCCTGTTCTGAACAGTTTAAGGTAAGAGGCCCCAATCCGAGATAATTAAAGGATCTCTGCAAGACCATTTATTTCTATTTTATTTTTTTTGAGAATGAGCAAAAGAAAATGATGAGTTGCCAGAAAGAGAGAACCAAATACTCTATCTATATGGAATCTAGGTAGGAATAGAATCCAACATTGTGCCTGACAATAAGCAAAGCAACAAGCAACTGTTGAGAAATAACACGGCATGAGTGAGACTCTGCGGAGAGCTAGCCAACCCTGAGGCCAGGCTCTGGATGGCGAGCTAGTGAGCCTTCTTGAACTCCAGATCACCTAAGATTTACTCCAGCTAACTCTTTGAGAATCTTTCCTAAGCACATGGTGAGTATTCATAGCTCATGTTGTTCCATTGTGCCTGTATGAAGGGTGAAAGGGAATCTTTTTATTAAACTGACCCTATGACTACAGCTCATTTACTCAAGAAGCCACAAGGTCCTGTTCCAAAAACCTGTCTCCCAGCACTGAGAAATATTCAAAGGCGCAGCATTAATTGCCATCTTCAGGTTTATAGTGCTCAACACCCACTGGGCTGTAGGCTTAGGGCAATTCAGTCTAGGGTTAAGAATGTTGGCTTTGGCATCTAAGTAATGTGAGTTCAGGTTCGAGTCTCAGTTCTGCCACTTACCTAGCCGTGTGATGTTGGACAAGGTACTTCACTTCTGTTTCTTCATCTGTAATACAGTGATAACCACAGTCCTCTCCTTATGGGTTTTTTTTTTGGGGGGAGGATTAGATGAGATAATCCAAGTAAAGCACAATGACTGGCACTTAACAAATAATCAATTGCAGATTTAGTTCTTATTGTTCTTAGACTCCGCAGAGAAAGGCTTGCTTCGGGTACTTGCCATGGTTTTGCCAAGACACCCAGGCTCCATCCTATGGGAAAACCAAGTAATCTGACATATCTATTCTTCCTGCTACAGAAATTGGAAGGAGAGAAAGGATGCAACAAAGGAACAACACTTCTTCCCCAACTTCCAAAATCTCTACTCCTATAGCTCTTCTGTCGCCTACATCCAAGAGAATTATGATCCAAGGCCAGGGCCAAGCACTTGGATGTTGTTAACAGTTACCACAGTTGAGCTGGGCAAGGACTCCTGCTTTCATCGGGTAATTTAAATAACTATATTTGAGTCTCTAACTGTATGTTTTGGGGTTGCACAGGACCTGCCAACACACATCTGTGTTTTTCGAGTGAGATGTATTCAACTAGCAGAAAAATAACACCCAAGCACTTGTAACCAGGAAATATATGATTATAGTATTCAAAATTGTCATTTAATTTGTTTTAATATTCAGTCTGCTCTTCTACATCCAGAATTTCTACACTGAAGCAGTAAGCAAATGAGGTCAATTTCTATTTATTGCAGTTTCATTGGATGTTTAGTATCTACTGGGGCTCCTTCGGGCATTGGGATGGCCCATGAGAAGACTGAACATAAGTGATTTAGCCAAAAACAGGAATTTGGGCCCTCTCTGAGATCCCTGCTTATTGCCACATAGCTAGCCTGTCTTCTGTTACCCAGATCTTTGCCTGTCACATGTTTACAAACATGGGCAACTGAGCTCCTGCAGTAACAAGGGAGACTGAAGTTGGTTCTATGCAACATCAAAGCCACCAATCTAATTGAACAAGGATGCCATGTTGCTTTCCTTACATGATATTAAGCAGTTAGGTGAATTTGCTTCTCATTTAGTTGACAGATTTAGAGGCTATTAGACAGAACTCAAATCCCAAGTCTCTTAATCCCTGATTTGTAACAACTAAAAAATGTGAGGCTTAGTATTCTTATGGCCTCTTCCTTTGTGCTTCCCAATGCCAACAAATCTGGCACTTAAAACTACTATTAAAACCATTCAAATATGATGCTTGTAGTAACATAGAAGAAACAGGTGGTTAACTCAATTTTTCCCTTTTAAAACAGCCTGCAGTTTATCCCATCTGATACTCTACCACCCTGTTAAACTAAGCCTTTACAAAAATACTTAGCCCTCTTCCTAACACAGCCAGCCAATTCCCTCCGCACATGCAACCACCATCTTCATCCTTCTGTGCTCTCTCACGTTTGGTTCATTTCAGTTCAGTCTTTATCCATCCTTTATTCTATATAGCAACGTGCTAAAGCTGAAGTCTACACCAACAGGCTAGTAGCTATGATTCGGGAAAATAACTTTCCTGGACCCACATGACAGATACTGAATTGAGATGCTAGACAGCCAAAATATACTCAGTGCCTGTTAGTGACAAGCATTTCATATGCTTTACCTGACCAGATCCTCACGATAACCTTACAGGGATAAGAACAGCCTACCTCACATCACTCTGGCTAGAAGTGAACACATGCCCACCTCTAATCCAATGCCTTGAAAAGGCACAATTGACTTATAAGATAACCAGAATCTACCTACAGGTACTTAGGAGGGAGCCAACTTCCTTCTCCTGAAGCCCAGAATTATGTGGAAAAGGAGCCCTTTATTTATTTAGAAATGGAGTCTCACTCTGTTGCCCGGGCTGGAGTGCAGTGATGTGATCTCAGCTCACTGCAGGCTCCACCTCCTGGTTCAAGCGATTGGGGGTGCGTTTCTAAACAAAATTGAGAATTTATTGGGAAGAGGAAGAGAAGAAAATTAGTGCTAGATCTGCTGTACTCATCCCACACTGCCAATGTCTGCCTGTTCTATTTCTTAGTGTTTCTTATGTTTATTCCCTTCTTCCAATGTTCCAGTTTAATTAAACCCTTTGTATTTTTTCCCTAGGTCTATATTAGCATCTTGAGTAGGTTCTCTATCTCCAATTTTCCCTTGAATCTGTACCAAATGAAGCTTCCTAAGGTGCACTATCATCAGCTGCCCCTTTTTCTCCACAACCTGCAATGACTCCCTAGCAGGCCATCAAAGGCCTTCTAAGATTCAGATACAATTTAGCTTTCCAGTTTTATCTTGTACGAATACTCAATCACCAATCAAAAGGATCACACAACTGGACTACTTTGAACAGGTCAGGGAATAATTGTTTCAAAGGGTAAGTTGAAAGCCAAAAGAGCTCAGAGAAGCATTGCCTCTATTTGTGAGCCTTGTGTCAAGTCACAGGGCCCAGTATGGAGAGATGAGGAGGATGGTTCCTATACTAGTACTGCTTTGTATAATGACTATGTTCATTTGACCTGGCTCTAGAGTGGGACATTCTCAGGGACAACTTCCACCTGAAGTTACAAGAGGACACTCTTTCAGACATCTGTGATCCCAGAGCTTCTCAGATCACCCATGGGAAACACCTATTCTTTTTACCAATGCAAGCTCATCAGGTCACCCAGTGACTCTTCTGAGGAGCATGATTTGGAGAGATAAGTGATATATTTAATTATAGGGGCCACTAGTTTTGTTCTTTGTTCTTGGATTATCTCTAACATTGGAATAAAAATGTTAGAGATTTATTAGCTCTACCCTCAAAAGAGGCCTCTGAAGATAACCTCTCCTCCTGCCCCAGAATGAACTCTTCTAATCTGTAGTAAGGGTCACATATGGAGACTCAATCATCTCATCTCCCCTGATATCCCTCAGCAGCTTTCCATGAGTCATGTTTACTGCAAAGGTAAGATACTTTGATTCATTTAAATTATCTTCAAATCCATTCATTTACTATCATGGGATCTTGCATTTTCTTTCTTATACTCTCTCTCTTTCTCTTTCTCTCTGTGTCTCTCTCTTTCTCATACACACATACACACACACACACACACACACTCACACACACACACATACAGAGCTGTGACTTGGGATTATGGAATAACACAAAGCATACAGATATCAATCTGGCAACAAGAATCTTTAGAAATTTTGCTGATCTCATGACTCCTACCTACCATGAGAGAACACACAATGCAATATCTCTAGCCCAGGCATGTAAGAATTATGCCTTTATTTACTTTCCACAATCCCTCCCAGTTCAGCCCCATCACTGCCCTATCTCACAATCTCTACAACAACCCCATGACTCATGGAAAGCTGCTGAGGGATATCAGGGGAGATGAGATGATTGAGTCTCCATATGTGACCCTTACTACAGATTAGAAGAGTTCATTCTGGGGCAGGAGGAGAGGTTGTCTTCAGAGCCTCTTTTGAGGGTAGAGCTAATAAATCATCTCCTATTAGGATCAAGGCACTCCAATTTCTTGGAAAGAGTGGTCAACATTCACAGTCATTAGTTTCTTCCCTGATATTAAGAATCAATAGATAAAGCCTACATAGCAATCAGGGGAGAGGTAAAGAACTCCAATCTAAGGGTAAAAAGGGTATACAGCTTATAGTAGTCCCAAGTATATTTATTAAAAAAAATTATCACACCCAAGAAGAGTTGTCAGTTAATGATTGAATGGATTTTCAAACTGGCTGAAACTTGGGGCATCTACCACCCCCTATTTTCTCCCCCTACCCACACCTCTGTTGCATTCAAGCACGCAATTCCAGAATGTCTATAATGAGTGACAGAAGAAAAGTGTACTGACAGTGAAATGAGGTAAAGAGTGAAAGTTTTCCCCCTTAGTAATGGGGATTTAATTCCAAACACAAACCTGAATGGTTCAGACTGTTTGCTAACATTTGTAATTAATTCTTCAGAATTTGCTGGGTTGAATGATATGCCTCATGAGATGTCTGGCTCTGGAACTAATCAGTTCTACCTGCTTCTAGCTGCTCCGTTTTTAAGTTCTTGTCAAAACAGAGTCCTTCCATTGTCTGAACTGTGTGAACTGACATGTGATAGAAGCAGTGCCATGAAGAGGTTAAGTTCAAGTTTGGAGAGCCAAACAGAGCTGGGTTTGAGTTTCAAGTGTAGCACTTAACAGTTAATTGCATAGCCTTGGACGAGTGATTTATCCCTAGTCTCTTGATCTATAAATTGGGTATAATCTAGTATACCATGGGGATAAATGAGATAGTGCCTGCAAAGCACTTAGTACTATTCCAGACACATACTCTCCATAAACATAACTATTCTAAAAAAATATATTGTATGATTTTTTAGATCCAATTGACATAAAATCAGTACGAATATACTTGCCATAGCTTCATTCTATCTCCCTTTCATTCTCCTTTGAATGAAGTAAGTTTTCTATGTACATTTGTCGTTGTTTTGATTTTTGTTGTTATTATTATTTTTTACACATGGGCATAATTTTACTTTCATTTTCTCTTAGGTTCCAGCCGAGTGCTTTTTGGTGGTTTCTACTAAAAGAAGAAGATAAAAGGAGAGAAATGTGGTGTAGAGAGAGATCCAAGATGGCTGATCACTAGCAGCTCGGGATTGCAGCTCCCACTGAAAGAGCAGAGAATGAGAGGACGCCACACTTTCAGATCAATTTTTGTTGCTCACGCACCAGGAGATTCCCAGCAGAGGAGCACCACGTGTCGCCAGCGCGACTCTTGAGGCTGGTGAGGCGGTTTTGCCGCTGCCTTGGTGTGGTGGTTCTTGGTGCAGAGTCAGAAAAGCACCATCAATCTTAAAGCCGCTGTTTTGGCCGGCGTAGTGGGTTGCTCAGATTCTAGCGCCGGGAATCAACAAGTTGGACGTCCATTCAGAAACCCAACTATAAAGACGGTAATTATAAAGACCACAGATGGATAAATCTATAACGAAGGGAAGAAACCAGCCTAAAAAGGCTGAGAATACCCAAAATCAGAACGCCTCTCCCTCTACAGGGGATCACAGTTCCTCATCAGCAACAGAACAAGACCTGATGGAGAAAGACTGTGTTCCATTAGCAGAAGCTGGCTTTAAAAAGTGGATGATAAGAAACTTCTGGGAATTAAAAGAACTTGTTCTAACCCAA
This sequence comes from Sapajus apella, assembly GCF_009761245.1. Lineage (NCBI taxonomy): Eukaryota > Metazoa > Chordata > Mammalia > Primates > Cebidae > Sapajus > Sapajus apella. The sequence goes on along the minus strand of NW_022436956.1, from coordinate 24,099,683 downwards.
TGCAAAGAAACTAAGAACTTTGAAAAAAGGTTTGACGAAATGTTAACAATAACACACAATTTAGAGAGGAATATAAGTGAATTAATGGAGCTGAAAAATACAACACGAGAACTTCGCAAACTATGCACAAGTTTTAACAGCCGAATTGATCAAGCAGAAGAAAAGATATCAGAGGTCAAAGACCAATTTCATGAAATAAAACAAAAAGACAAGATTAGAGAAAAAAGGATAAAAAAGAAGGAGCAAAGTCTCCAAGAAATATGGGACTATGTGAAAAGACCTAATCTACTTTTGATAGGTGTACCTGAATGTGACGAAGAGAATCAATCCAAGCTGGAAAATACGCTTCAGGATATTATTCAGGAAAACTTTCCCAACCTAGCAAGGCAGGACAATATTCAGCTCCAGGAAATACAGAGAACACCACAAAAATATTCCTCAAGAAGACCAACCTCAAGGCACATAATCGCCAGATTCACCAGGGTTGAAATGAAAGAGAAAATACTGAGGGCAGCCAGAGAGAAAGGTCAGGTTACCCATAAAGTGAAGCCCATCAGACTCACAGCAGAAACCCTACAAGCCAGAAGAGAGTGGGGGCCAATATTCAACATCCTTAAAGAAAAGAACTATCAACCCAGAATTTTACATCCAGCCAAACTAAGCTTCATAAGTGAAGGAAAAATAAAATCTTTTGTGAACAAGCAAGCACTCAGAGATTTCATTACCACCAGGCCTGCTTTACAAGAGCTTCTGAAAGAACCACTACAAATAGAAAGGAACAACCAGTATCAGCCTTTCTAAAAAATACCAAAAAATAAAGAACATCAACATAATTAAGAAATTGCATCAACTAATGGGCAAAACAGCCAGCTAACATTAAATGGCAATATCAAACTCACATATATTGTTATTAATTCTAAATTTAAATTGACTAAATCCCCCAATCCAAAGACACAGAAAGGCAAAAAAAGCCAAGACCCATTGGTATGCTACATCCAGATCCATCTCACATGCAAGGATACACAAAGACTCAAAACAAAGGGATGGAGAAAAATTTACCAACCAAATGGAGAGCTAAAATAAATAAATAGAAAGCAGGAGTTGCAATTTTTGCTGATAAAATAGATTTCAAAGCAACAAAGATCAAAAGAAGCAAAGAAGGATATTACATAAAGATAAAAGGATCAATGTAACAAGAAGAGCTAAAGATCCTACACATATATGCACCCAATATGGAAATACCCAGATATATAAGACTTATAAAGAGACTTGGACTCCCACACAATAATAGTGGGAGACTTCAACATCAATATTAGATAGATCAATGAGACAGAAAGTTAACATCGATATTTAGGACTTGAACTCAGATCCGGAACAAGTAGACTTAATTAACATTCATAGAACTCTCCACTTTAAATACACAAAATATACACTTTTAACAGTACTGCATCACACGTATTTACAGGTTTAAATGAAATATTGGTTGGCTGCTTGTTAATTATTTTCTTCCCTCATTTTTTTTTATGTCTCTATTATTAAACACAATTACAGGCATACCCAGTTTTAGGCTGCATTCTAGCCCGGGCAATAAAGCAACACCCCTGTTCTCTCTCCCTCTTACTCTTCCTCTTTCTTCCTTTCCTTTATTCTTTTTCTTTTTTTTTTTTTAATTCTTTTTCTTTCTTTCTCTCATTCTTCCTCTAAAAAAAAAAAAAAAGAAGAAGAAGAAGAAAAATGTGTAAAAAAAAAAAAAAAAGAAAAAAGAGAAATGTGGTGTAAATCCTGGAGTGAGTCTGGTAGAAGATCACTATGGAAAAATCTGAGAGTGATAAAAATGCCCTGCAGAGGCTCAAGCAAACTGGATCTTGACCCTACAGTCAGCATCATATGTGGGCCAACTAAGGGTGGCAATGATTTCTTACTCAACTACTTCACCACTGACATGATTTTGCAGAGCGTGGGAGTAGAATCAGAAGAGAAAGATGAAGTTGCAGGAAACATAGTGGCTGAGGGAAGTTGAAAATTAAAAGATAAGAAACGTCAAGTGTCAGGATTTCATTCCTGTTTTGTTACCTAAGAAGTTATCCATAATGGAGAATATGTGTTGGTGGGCTAGGGGATGGGTCTCTGGCTTAATAAGCAAGTGATCTTTTCTATACCCATAGACAAGTAGATACACATTGTGTTGCTGAGTTTTAGTAAATAACTATAACATTAAATAATATCAAACAATAGATCTAAAAAGAATGAGGGAAAAATATCATAAGAGAGAAGAATACTAAGAATTTATTTAAAATGCATTGAAGACAAGAACATAATTAGTGAGTTAACAAATGTCTTTCTGCAAAGAAAATGCAAGCTCAGATGGTTTCACCAGTTAGTTATATATATCATAATGGTATAATCTCGATACCCAAACTTGACAAAGATATGTATGAGAAAGGAAGATTGCAGACCAATCCATCTCATGAATATAGGTATAAAAATCCTAAATAGTAAAATCAGAACACAGAAAAAATATATAAAAGCTAATGCATTATTAAGACCAAGGTGGGTTTATCTCAGGAATGCAAGGTTTATTTAATGTTAGAAAATTAGCTAATGTTATTCACTTCACATCACTAGCAAATGAAACAAAAAGAAAAATCATATGATCATCCCAACTGATACAGAAAAGGCATTCACTAACACTCACTCATGATTATTTTTAAACTCTTACCAAATTGGGCATAGAAAAGAAACCACTAAAGGGATTTCTACCAAAGAAAATAATTTATAAAACATCATACTTGATGGTAAAAAATTAAAACTTTGGCCTTGAGATTTGGAGCAAGGCAAAGCTATCTGCTATTATCACTTTTATTCAACATTGTGTTACAGATTCTAGCCATAGGAGTTAGAAAGAAAAATAAATAATATCAAAATAGAAAAAAAGAAACAAAAGTATTATTACTCACAGATAACTTGGTACAGTATGTAGAAAATCCAAAATAGACCATAGATAAGTTATTGAATTAATAAGAATTTATCAAAGTTTCTGAATGTAAAATCAACATACTAAAATGAATTCCATTTTTATATATCAGAAGCAAATAGAAAGTTAAGTTTTGACAATGTCATCAAACATATGAAGTGCTTTGGAATAAGTGTAAGATGGTTAGAAAGCTATAAAAGTTGACTGAAAGATACTCTAGTATTCACAGTTGTGTCTGTTTTCCCTTCTGCTCTTGGCATGACCAATGAGACTTTCTGTGAGCAATGAAAGATGAGTGGAAGCTTTAAGAACTAGTGTACTATTCGGCTCTCTTTCCAACTGCCACTCAACCAGGAAAGGCATAGATGGTGGATGCTCCATCAGCCCAGGTTTCAGACACAGGATAACACAGAGCAGATGCTCTGATGACCCACAACAGACATGTAGCATAGGCAAGAAATAAACCTTAATGTTTTAAGCCACTGAGCTTTTGAGATTGTCAGCAACCACAGCATAACCTGGTCTGTCATATCTGTTATAGAAATTAAAGAATTCACAGATAAATGAGAGATAGATTAAACTCAAGAATTACAAAACTCAGTAATAAAAAACACACCAATTCTTCCAAAAAACTTTAAATCGAACTTGATGATCTGGTTCTAATGGTTCAAAAGACCAAGAAAGGAAAGTCACCCAAAGATGAGGATGAGAAATCTGTTATTCCAGATATCAAAGCATATTATAGTTACCATATTTAAGATAGTGTTGAGTTGGTACAGGCATAGACAAAGAGTGATGGAATGCAATAGAGAACCCAGAATCAGACTCACATATATATGTACACTTATCATATGACAGAGGTCAAAGCACTGAGGACAGGACAGACTTTTCAGCTTTCGTTATCCTCAGGAGAAAAGTAAAATTAGATCCTTTCTTTATATCATCCACAAAATCAATTCCAAGTGGATTAAATATATATCCATGAAAACAAAAACTACAAACTTTTCAGAAAATAATATAGAGAAATATTTTCATGACTTCAGGTTGGAAGAAATTTTTAAATAAAAGAAAACACAAATAGGATAAGATTAGGAAATTTAACAACATTAAAATTAAAATCATCTGTTTTTGAGAAGATACCATAAAGAGAGTAAAAGGTAAACCAAAAACTGGGAGATCTGCAATACATATAAACAAGAATGTACTCACATCCGAGAAATATTAAAATAAATCCTTCAAATCAATAAGAGTCAAAAATGCAATACAAAATGGGCAAAGGACTTGAGCAGACACTTGATAGAAGAGAAATTCAAACAACCAATAAATTATTGAAAAGACGCTGGTTTTTTTAAAAACAAGCTGAATGAACTAATCATAATAGCAAAGACATGGAGTCAACCCAAATGCCCATCAGTGGTATACTGGATTTTTAAATGTGGTACACACCACCATGAAATACTATGTAGCCATAAAAGGATGAGATCATGTCCTTTGCAGGGACATGGATAGAGCCAGAGGCCATTATCCTAACACAACAGCAGAAAAACAAATACCACATGTTCTCACAAGTGGCAGCTAAATGATGAGAACACATGGACAGATAGAGGGAAATAACACACACTGAGGCCTATTGGAGGATGAAGTTTGGAAGGAGGGAGAGGATCAGGAAAAATAACTAATTGGTACTAGGCTTACTACCTGGGTGATGAAATAACCCAACCCCCATGACACACATTTACCTATGTAACAAACCTGAACATCTGTACATATACTCCTAAGGTTAAATAGAAGTTAAAAAAAAACAAGCTGAATGTATATGATAAAAAATATAAAAATCATTACATATTCATTATATAGTAGAAAAAATAAGTCTGACAATATCAAGTTTTGGTAAAGATGTAGAACAATGGGGATTCTCATATACTATTGGTGGGAGAGTAAATTGGTAGAAACTTTGAATTTCTGCTATCACCTGGTAAAGCTGAATATGTGTTTACGTTATAATCCATTAATTATGCTCCTGGTTATATACTACACAGAAACTCTTGCCTATGTGCATTCAGAAACATGGGCAGGAATATCTAAAGCACCATTGTTCCCTGAACTGAGAACAGCCCAAATATCAATCATCAAGAGTTTGGACAAATAAACCGTGTTTTATTACACTGGAATACTACACAGCACTGAAGATAAATAAATTATGTCAATAAGATAGATGAATCTCAGGAATATGTTAGATTTAAAAATCATAGAAAAAAATCATACAGTGCATTGTAATTCCATTGATGTAAACTAGTAAACATGCACAATTGTTTAGTGATGCAAATATTTGTGATAAGTCAATAAATAAAAATAAGAATACAGAAAACAAAAATCAGGAAGATGGTACCTTTGGGGATGAGACAAGAGGATGTGACTGGTAAGGGGGAAATGGTGTGGTGTGGAGTGGGTTTCCAGTGCAATGGGATGTCATATTTTTTTAACCAGTTCAGCAAGCATATCAGTGTTTACTTTAAACCATGCATGTTCTTTTAATATTCTCTTCTTGGTGTATATTTCATAATTTTTTTAAAAAAATGTTTTGAAATTATTAGAGTCACAGGAAGTTGCAAAAATAATACAGAGGTCTTTTGCATTTAATAATTCTTAAAAATGATTCGATCTCATTAAAAAATATTCTCATGATAAAAAGCTACTGAGGAAATGAGATTTGTAGAATGTGAACTTTGCTGAGGAATAGCTTGGGGAAAAAACTGATAAGCCACAGAGTGATTTTTTTCTTGTCCTATTTTTCATCTTGGGGATATAAGTGTCAGGGAGCTACAGAGAACTCTATCTAGGTGAAAAGAAATGAAACAAGACTGCAGAGATTGTATTAGAGTGTTAAGTTTAAGTACTTGAGAACTGATATAATCCAAGGTGACCTAAGGCCGATCTAAGTGTTCTTTCTAAAAAGGCAAGGGAACTCTCACCTTGAGGTTGTACAGGGATAATTTCTTTTGAAATTGGAAGATGACATTACATTAAATGGAAACACTCAGTGCACATCCAAGATATCCTTATAGGGTCTAAGAACCTCAAGCCTGTTTGGGTTTCAGATGTGGAAAATTAGATTGGCCTTGAGATGAAGCCCCCAACTCCCTCAATCAGAAACTGAGGATATTACTAAAATTAGATTTTTTGTTAACCAGAAACGCTTACTTAAATCAAGAGCAACAAGTACTTGAGCACTTATGGTCCAGCCTGGGAGGAAGTATTGCTGATGTCCTCTGCAGAACCCCCACCAAGTGACCCCAGAGACAAACAGACCTGATTGAAGGCCTGGCTTGGCCACTTACTAGCTGTGCAAGTTAACTTCTCTAACCCTCTGTTTCATTATAGGTGAAATATGAATAAGAAAATCCATCTCAAAAAAGTCACTGCAATTCTTAGAGTGTATAGTACTTAGTACTCAAAAAGGATTAGCCGTCATTATAACTCCATTTGAAGGCTGGCTATTGTCAGTTGAGAAACAAAAATAAGCCTGTCTGTTACGAACTATCCTCTTACCATCGTGACATGATTAATGGAGTCCCTGTCCTTAGGGTTTCACCTTTGGGCCTTCTAAAGGCTTGAGAGTTCCATGGGGTGTCAGGGGAGGATAACAATCTGAATTATTTTGTTTGCTAGATATTTTGTTAGTACATTAGCATAAGTTGCCCTCTAGCAACAACTAAGGCTCTGAGAATGAAAATCCAAGTAGATACATTTAAATAGAGAAAAGAAAGTCAAGAACAATTCCAAGCTCACTACATCATAGTGGAAGGTCACTGGCAGATTGTCACAAACATATTTATGGTGATCAAGACAGAGGATGGCAGAGCCAGAATTGCAGCAGAGGAACTTGCCTGATAGTCCTCTCCCCTTCAGCCAGGCCAACATGCCTCCATACTTCTGCAAACTTAGTTCCGTCTACCTGCATCTCTCTTCCCTGTCTCCACCTGGCCTATTCTCTTCTGGATTCCACTAAACCATGATGAATTCTTCCCAAGGCGCCTCCCATTTCTGGTCCCAAGATACTGTTAAGTGCTCCATCCCTGTTGTTGCCATTGGAGTCTATGTGGGTCTACTTGGTTTTATCATGTTCTATTATAATCGCTGTAGGTGAATCTATGCATCTGCTTTATCTATTTGCAATGATACTCAACAGGATGGGAACCAGCCCCCTCTCCTGCAGAGGCCACATCAGTCTTCCTGAAGATGAGATTTTGACAAACACACATGTTCCCATTCCCCTTAGCACTGCCCGCCCCACCATCAGGAACATTCCTTCACAGTCAGCCACTGACTATGGGAGGTGTGATATGATGCTGGTATGTTGGGGGTGAGCAAATGTTGAAACTCATGGTGTAAACTAGTGTTTCACAAAGTTTAATGGCCTCACTACTTACATTTGAATCACCTAATCTAATGCCCCACCCCTGCCAAATTACTGTATAACTTCTAGTACATAATACCCAGCATAGCACCTGGCACACATATAAGGCATGAGATAAAATACATTAATCTGTCTTCTCCATTGTTCTCTAATCTGGGAAGTTATGTCCTTTATCAACACTCCATGGTTGGAAGGGTTCTATATCAAAGAAATCTTTGCTTTTTGTATGCTAAGTCAATTTCTCATTGCTCTTGTAAGACCTCAAACCTGGACATCCCAATTGCTAGGCATTCTGCTAAGCATTTTGTGTCTACACACAGTAACACTATGAGTTAAGTATCATTGTCCCCATTGTATAAACGAGACAATTGAGGCAAGAATTGGTTAATTCATTTGCCCTAGGTCACATAGTGAGTTATAAAAGCAGGATTCTAACCTAAGCAATCTGATTTCAGGGTTCATATGCTTAACTATTCTGCCATACTACTTTCCACTGTTTATTGAGTACCTAGTATGCTGTAGGACTCTCCTTGAGGTACTCTGTAGATGCAGATGCACAGCTCATACATGGTTCTTGCCCTTCTATAGGATATCGCCCAGAGGGGGAAAGACGGACATTAAATAAGTAGACACACTGCATATTTAAAAGTATCTGGTAAGAGAAGTACTATGAGGGAAATAAAAGAAGAACTATAACACCAGAGACCATTTAAGACTGGCACTCAGTGAAGGCTTTTATGAGAAAGTGGCCTCTGAGTAGACTCTTATGTAAAGAGTGTAAACAAGAGACTTCTAGGCTGAGAAAACCACATGTACACATGTCCCGGGATGTTTGAGGAATTAAAATTCCACATTCATGCGGAAGGGATAGGCTAGAATTAGGAAGGAACTGGACTGTAATTGTTTCCAGTTTATTCTGTGATTTTATTCCAGATGAGATCTTTTCTGACATAGAAAGTGTATTAGTCCATTTTCACACAGCTATAAAGAAATACCTGAAACTGGGAAATTTATAAAGAGGCTTAATTGATTCATAATTCCACATGGCTAAGGAGGCCTCCGGAAACTTACAATCATGGCAGAAGGCGAAGAAAAAACATCTTCACAAGGCAGCAGGAGACAGAGAGAGAGAGTGTGTGCAGGAGAAACTATCAAACACTTATAAAACCATCAGATCTCATGAGAACTCACTATCACAAGAACAGCATGGGGGAAACTCCCCCCAATGATCCAATCACCTCCCACCAGGTTCCACCTCGATATGTGGGGACTATGGGGATTACAATTCAAGACAAAATTTGGGTAGGGACACAGAGCCAAACCATATCAGAGAGAGTCAAAACAGGAACCGGCGATTCAAACAAAGTTTTCCCACAAGGTCAAATCAATGCTCAGGATGGACGTATGAGCAGTTTGCCAACAGGCTTCAGGAGAGGAAGATCAAAGAGGACAAAAGGGACCTTGGAAGCAAGACACAGTGTAAGGAGAATGCTCTCTTGAGTTATGGGACTGGGCATGCTCTGGCCAAACCTGAGGAATTCAGAGAAAAGGCTTTGAGATGGCTTTCTGCATCTAACTGGAGAAGTACCACAGCCCTACCAGGGGTACTTTCCCTCTAAAAGGACAGAGAGAAGGGGGCAGAGAGATAGGCCAAGGAATTCAAATGCGTGCCCAGGACCTTCTTTTACCTATTTATTACCCAAGGTTGATCTAGTTCCTCTACCCCCATTTTTACCCCATAACCCCATCACCACCTTAGTTCTGAAAGTCTCAAATCCAAGTGCTTAGCTCAATCATGATCCCAATGGATGCAGGAAGGTCTAAGTCCAGGTCATTTCCAAGTAGTACCTTTGGAGGCTGCACTGTCTTAGTATGACCTTGCCTGTATTTGAGAGTAGAATGTGGTAACTCATGCTCCACAGCAAAATAACTCTTCTCTCACTCTCTGCCCCAAATGTACCTGATTAAATAAGATGGACACATATGGACACAGAGAGGGGAACATCATACACCAGGGCCTGTTGGTGAGTAGGGAACAAGGGGAGGGAGAGCATTAGAACAAATACCTAATGCATGTGGGGCTTAAAGCCTGAATGACGGGTTGATAGGTGCAGCAAATCACCATGGCATATGTATACCTATATAACAAACCTGCATGTTCTGCCCATGTATCCCACAACTTACAGTAAAATTTAAAAAATATTAAGATGGAGATAATTAAGATAAAGAGAGGTGGCCTAGGAGAGAGGAAAAAAGCATTTGCCCTCTGAGCTGCTTATCAGAAATAATAAATACAGGACCCAGGATAGGCCCTTACACTAAACTCTTTACCGATAGTGATCAGAAGAACCACAGGAAGGAAGTTCAGCTGCTGAGACTAGTGAGATGAATTTGATATACAGGATGCAAAAGTCATAAGAAACATAAGTGCTTAAAGAGAGGAGAGCCAGGGAAAGCACTTTTGGAGTGGAAGAGGAAGTGAGAGAGAGAGAGAGAGAGAGAGGGCATTTGCTTATGAATTATAAATCTGGTGTTTAAGAAAGCCCATTTACCTCTCCCTCACTCCCACTAGAAATAAAAGGTTGGCCACCATCCAGGCTGGAGCCTGAAGAGAGATAAAGGAAGCACAGAACTCCTTCTGGCCTTCTCAGCCTTTGAAAAGGAGAACTTGGTAATCAAACCTAGCCCAAACTTCCCAGGCTTTTGGCAGTTACAATTAGTACATTCTTTCTTTCCATGTTGGAAATTTACTTAAGATATTAAATATTCACCCCCTCCTTCTATCTCAGACTTGATGAAACGTAAAAGTGCGGCTCTGAGGAATTACCTTGTCCTCAGTTCCCTTACTCCATGATTATATTGGATAAAACTTCTCCTGAGGGCTCCAAAAGGCACCCCAGGTGGAACCATAACTCTGACTCTTGAGGGTCGTGTAAAACCTCAAGGTGTGGAACCTCAAGACTGCCCTCTTGCTGACAAGCAACTCTCTGAGGCCTCCATCCTACCCTGGAATTGCCGGCCTTTGTTATGGACTGAGCATTTCTTCTTTGCTCGCTCTGATTACCTTCTTGTACCACCACGAAGGAGGAAACATTCATTCTTGGGCAAGGGCTTGTTAATGGGTTGCCAAAATGCTAGAGGATGAAGATTGCAAGTTGGGCCTCCTTATAACCAAAGTCAAAAGTGGTTAGTAACTAAGAGCCCCAGATAGTAATAGTAATCATTTTATGTCCTAGAGTGCTTTCTGGACATCCAGCTCCCAGGGCTATAGTCATGGTGGGGGTGGCCAGGGGAGGGATTTGAGAAGAATTCAGAGGCTCCAGACCCTGGCCTTACTTGCCATTACTAACATTGACCCCCTTGGCCTTGGCTGTGTGCACCAGAATTCTTCTAGCACACCTTCTTCAATCTTCTGATCCCAGCCCAGCATTTCCCCCTCCCTGACTTGCCTAGTCCCTGAGAGATAGCGAAAGCCTAAAGGTTGACTCTTCTAGCCCAAAGGAAGTCCCACTGGAGTACGGCATTATTTCCTGTGATTTCATATAAAGTGATTAGACTCCTATTATTACTAATAAAAAATATCTATCACTTAAGAAGTTATTTCCTGTGTATCAAATGCTGTTCTGGTCAAATAAGGGTCCCATCAACAAGGAAGCTGTCTTGTAAGAAGAGACACAGATAATTAAGACTAAACATATTTTAACTATTAATATAAAAAGGATAATTATATATGACGAAAAGTGCTGTGAAATAAATATACAAAGCTATATGATACACAAAGGTCAATAGATGGGCCTTTTCAGATGGAATGGTCAAAGGAGGCATGGATGGGGGTTAACTTGAACCCGAAATCATGAGATGGAGCTATCCATGGAAGAACAATGCAGAAAGCATCTCAGACAGTGGAACAGCTAACATAAAGGCTTCAAGTCAGAAAGAGCTCTGTATGTCCCAGGAAGAAAAAGGAGACTTATGTGGTCAGAGAGGAGCCAAGAAGAGAAGGGAGGCACGAAGACTGGGTTGGTACAACTATTAGTCCATTATCACGCTGCTGTGAAGAAATACCTGAGACTGGGTAATTTATAAAGAAAAGAAGTTTAATTGACTCATAGTTCCAAATAGCTTGGAAGGCCTCAGGAAACTTACAATCATGACAGAAGGCACCTCTTCACAGGGTAGCAGAAGAGAGAATGAATGCCAGCAGAGGAAATGCCAGAGCTTATAAAACCATCAGATCTTATGAGAACTCACTCTACCACAAGAAGAACGTTGAGGAAACTGCCCCCATGATTCAATTACCTAGCACTAGGTCCCTCCCATAACATACAGGGATTATGGGGATTACAATTCAAGACGAGTTTTGGGTGGGGACACAGCTAAACAATATCAGTGCATGTGAGGCTTTGCAGGATTTCATTCTGGAGCCAATGAAAAGTCTTTGAAGAACTTTAAGTGTGACACAATCTGGTTTATGTTTTTAAAGTCCACTTTGGCTAAGAACAGATTGCAAGTGGTAACAAGTCAAGAGGTTATTCAGAAACCAGTCAAAGAAACATGGTGTGTTCTACTGGAAAGAGTGATGGTGGTGGCAGTGGAGTAAAGTGGTTAACACTCTGTGAAGTTACATAGAAAAAGAAATTGAGGTTCAAAGAGGTTAGGGAAATTGACAAGATTGCACAGCCAATTAGTTGCAGAGTCAGGATTCAAACCCTTCTTTTTTGGATGCCAAAGTATGTTTTCTTTCCTCTATATTTCTTTGCATCTCCATTTTCTCATCTGTAAAGTAATGGTTTGGGTTAGATTACCTATGTCTTCTGGTTCTAAGCTATCAAAACCTCCCAGCTATTCACCAAAACATGAACAAATTCCCTCCACTTAGATACGTGTTTAATGTTCCTTGATTACAGTCTTATCACATATACACTTAGCTTGTTTTCTGTTGTGCATAGTGAAGAAACATACACAGTTTACAGAACACCCACATGGTCTTCCATTTTCAGGAACCTTCTAGTTAAGGGTAAGAGAGCAGAGCATAGCTTGACACTGTGACAGCAGGAAGTGAAGTCCTGGGCTGTCTAGAGAAAGCAGTCCAGTCAGTAAGAAATAGTGGTGGAGGGAAGGTGGAAAGGAACAGATGAAGGAGAACAAGGCTATGAGATAATCAACTGGAATAAATAAGAAGACATTGATATTTTAAAAATCAAATCCATCACTCCTGTAAAATAGGAGTCCTTTAAAGATAAGAGTATAATTTTTTCCTATTTTTAATATATCTGCATTATTTGAATTTTTGTGTAGAATGCACATTACTTTTGCGGTTTTTAAAAGCTAAACATAGAAATAATAGACTTCTAAAAGTGATGATTTCAGTACCATAGCAGTATGCCCTGGATATTTGGAAGGGGCATAATTTTAAATATTTTAGTGATAAAGCAGAGAAAGTATGACATTGAGAAGTCACTTACTATCGTAGCTCCCAGCTCAGGTTCTGAAGGCAGACTGGCTCCCTTCAAATCCTGGCTCTACTTACTGGCCCCAGGACCTTGGGCAAATTACTTTCTTTCCCTGGGCCTCTGAGTCCTCATCCATAAAACAGAGTTAACAATCATTAACAATCCTGCCATAGGGAAACCATAAAAACTAAATGAGGGGCCAGCCATAGTGGCTCACGCCTGTAATCCCAGCACTTTGGGAGGTCAAGGTGGGTAGATCACTTGAGGCCAGGAGTTTGAGACCAGCCTGGTCAACATAGAGAAACGCCGTCTCTACTAAAAATACAAAAACCAGCTGGGTGTGGTGGGTCACACCTGTAATCCCAGCTACACAGAAGGCTAAAGCACAAGAATCCCTTGAACCTAGGAGGTGGAGGTTGCAGTGAGCTGAGATCGCAACACTGTACTCCAGGCTGGGTGACAGAGCAAAATCCTGTCTCAAATAAATAAATAAATAAATAAGAGTTAATTTATGTAAATATAAATGTAACTTATGTCCAGACCATGTATTTGGTTTTGTGATTTCAGAAAGCATGTCATTTCTAGCACTAGGACTAGTTTTAACCTTGCTTTTCTTGAGAATTTTCTGTTAAATATGAGGTATTCTTGAAGACTTGGGTAAAATGCACTGTGTAAACAGGAAACAAATTATTTCACATCAATCAGTGTTAAAAGGCAGAAATTATTTCATAGATAACTTTATATAAGAAATGATAGCTATCTTGAATAAAAATAAACTTTTAAATTTGATGTAGAATTAGACTTCTGTTAAATTTTACATGTGTCTTTTAATGGGATTCAATTACACTTTCATTTCCGTATTTTAGCATTCTGCAGCTCTGGCAGTTTATATAAGCAGGACCCCCAATTAAAATGTGCATGACTAGTGGTCATAAATGTAGGAAGAGAAGGCATACATCCTATTATATATTTTCTTGATAAAGGCCTTGCACACAGACCCAAATTCTTTGAAGTTCATTTTCCTTTCTGTTGTGGAAAAAGGACTACTGGCAAAATGCCTCTACTCTCCTAGTCGAGGGCAGAGTTTGACTTGCCTTTTAATATCCTGAAATCCTTTCCTTCAATCAGAAGTTTAACATAGAAGGTTAATTACCAGGTTTTATCAAGGCAGCTTCTTGGAGTTTTGTTGCTTCTGGACTTCCAGAGCCCTCTGGATCCTTCTGCCCTGAGGTTAGGCCTTGGTGTGTAGCCCACATGCTCTAGAGAGAGTATAACACGCTCCTTTCTCTAAACAAAGCTCTCTGTAAGTAAAAAAGAAAGCTTGGGGGCTGAGGAAAACCATGACTTTAGAGATAAGGTACTACATAATCTTTAAGAATGAATCACCAAATGAGACAGAAAATAATCAGCTCTTTCATCCATCAGATGGGGGTTCTTTCCAAACTGCTTGTGGCTTTTACTTAAGTGATAGTCTATGAATTTCACTATACAGAATTACATATACATGTAGGGAACTCCATATTCTTTCTGAGCCTAGTTTCCTAGTTGAGTGTGAAGGGTGTTTAATGGATGTCAGTATCACCTTACCTAACAGAGTTCAAAGACGGTAAAAATGTTTTGTGTGATGCTGTCAGTACCATTAAGTCAAATGTCAGGAAGTATTATTCACACTGACTCATTCTGATGCATCAAGGCTAACATGATTAGCTTAAGGGAAAGCCCTTCTCAGAGAAGAAAAGAACCTCCAGAAACTCCGAATGGAAAGGGCAAGTCAGGACGTTTTCTGCCTGTTCTATAACTTTTTCAATAGTTTCTTCATGGTCTGATTATTTTTGCTCTCTAAACTCTAGTTCTTACCTTGTTACTGTAAAGCTTCAGTTTCCTCATCTATAAAAGGAAGACATAAGAGGACATAATAGCAAATACCTTCTAGACTTATTGTGACAAACAAAACAATGCTTTTGGAGGATCAGCATGGTAATTATTAATAGTAATTTGTATTGTGTTGTTGTTAGGCCCCAACTACAGCAATCAAACCAAACCACCATCGCTGTTGGTTCCACTCCAGCCACAGCGTCTTTCTTTCTAACCCAACCCGCATCCCACAAGAAGGTAACCACTCCTGTCTCAGAGCATTGGCCCCACCATCCACAGTGACAAAAACAAAATGTCAGAGTGTACATGATGTCATCTGAGTAGTGTCACATAGAGGCCCTAAGTCATCCGGAAATGATCAAGTTGTGATTTTTTCTGGTATAATTGGTAAATTTTGTAGGAAGACAGAAGCCATAGATTCTGTCACTAACTTCTGCCTAGAATATTCTCCTCCCCACCCAGGTCTTCATTTGGCTGGATGCTTCTCAACATTCACTCTCAGCAAAACGTCACTTCCACAGAGAGGCTTTTCCCAACCACCTTAGCTAAAGTGCCTCTCGGACCTGCTCACTGTCTATGCTATTTCCACGAGTCATGTGCTTCAGAGCAGTTGTCACTATCTGGAATTATCTTGCTTGTTTATCTCCATATGTGTTTAATGTCTGTCTCTCTCCCATGATAACATAAGCCCCATGAATACAGAGTCCCTGTCCATCTTGCTTGTGCTACATCCATGGTGCCAAGCACACAGTGCCCAGCACAGACAGGGCACTCAATACATCTCTGTTAAATAAATAAATGAATCAATAATTCTTGTATCTTCCTTTGAGGCCATAACCCTGGCAGGCCTGAGGCATCCCCGTCATGTGCAATGACAACCAAAGTTTGCTAACTCTCCCATACAAAGATCTTAGGGGGTCTTCTCCCCTGCTGGTTGCAGTATGCGGACAGTAAGTCACCTAGCCAAATATGTGCCTCACCCCTACTTCGTAAGATTGGGTATTAATGATGTAGAAATGGTCTTTGCAGTTGTGTATAGTGGGTGTTCCTAAACTTTTGGGGAACTACGTAAAAGTGCCGAGTGGTTCTGAGGAGAAAAATGTTCCTTGGCTAGCAGTGCTATGCAGGTTTAAACTCCCAACCTCTAGCCTCAAGAAGAGGGAGTAAAAAGAAAGGCCAAGAAGAATATTCATCAGTGAGTAGTTCATGGGCTTCTTGAACAGGACCTTGGATAATACATGAAGGAGAATTAACTAAGACAAGCTAAGGAAGGCTGAAAAAAGGATTCCGACTTTTGGGTCAAAGTTAGCAATGCAAGGTTTACTTTTGTATTGTCACTCTATAGTGTGCAAGAGAATCGTCATGAATGCCAAGCTTCTCAGAAATTTGAGGCGCACTGAAATTAAATGTATTTTGTTAATTTGTTTTTCTTTTGTAATGTTTACCTCATTGCAGCAAAATACTATCTACTTAATTTGGGAGGAAAAAATCACGTCCACACTTTGGCACCTGAAAGAAGACAGAAATTAAATGTTCTGTCTGAAAAGGATAGAACATTTGAAAATGGATACATTGAGATTATTCTGATGTTGGATTCTGATGAAAGAATACGAGATTAGAAATGGAACTGTGACACGAGTCTCTGTTCTGTCACTAAAGGGCTGTGATGTTTATTAAATCCATTTTTCCTGGGCACCCAAAGTAAACCAGATCTTGTTCTAGATGTCAGGAACACCAGGATATATGTTAAAGAAACAGTGCCAGCTCTCCTGGAGCTGACAGCCTGGTCAGGGAGACTGACAGGTTAACACTTGCAGTGTCCTGGGACTCGGTCATTAAGGGGTATGCAGACACAGCAAAGAGAGCAGCTAACCAAAGCAGGCAGGGATGATTGCACAGAGGAGGTGCTGGAGAAACCATCATCTGTCATCTGGTGAAGGCAGCAAACTTGTGAACCTGTTTTCCTGCCAAATGAATCAGGCAACATGAGAACGCTAAATTATTTGAGGGGACGTCTGCCGAGATCACTCCTGCCTCGCTCACTGCACATGCCGACTCCTCTTTCCCAAGGCTCCAAAGCCTCGCCCACCCACTAACCCCTACTCACCTTTGGCACTCGATTGAGATATCATTTTCTGGGAGAAAGGCCTCTCCAACTCCCATATGACAAAATGCTCTGCTCCCATGCTTTCCATAACACCCATTTTTCTCTGCTTCAGACTAACACATATGCCCCTTATACACGCCAGGCTGTGTTCTGAGTGCTTTCCACACATTAACTCATTCATCCTTTCCACCAGCATATAAGGTATTATAATATTACATCTCAGTTTCACAGATGAGGAAACAGAGGTCCAAAGAGGTTAATTCACCCCAGGAGGTGACAGAGCCAGGATGCAAACCCAGGAATGTGGCTCAGAGCCTGCTTTCATATCCATGTTGCACCTTCTCTCACGGCAGACAAAGCTATCTGTAATGTCCTTCTCTGTCTCCAACTCTAACTGCACACTCCTCAAAGACAGAGACCATGTCTTGCTCACAGTTTACATCCCAAATGCCTAGCCCAGGCCTGGTACAGAGCAGGCATTTGATAATAGTTACTGAATAATTTTTATTTTAAGTTCTGGGGTACAAGTACAGGACATCCAGGTTTGTTACACAGGTAAACATGTGCCATGGTGGCTTGCTGCACCTATCAACACATCACCTAGCTATTAAGCCCCACATGCATTAGCTATTTATCCTGAAGCTCTCCCTCCCTCCCCTGCCCCACTGCAGAATGATTTTTTTTTTAAAGAAAGTTGGACTATCTCACAGAATAGTCCTATTCATCAAGGAGTCACTATTCATCAAGGAGTCACTTCCTCTTCCTCCCAAGTAATGGCTCTGTAGTTGAACACAAGATTTCCTGAGAAGCAGGACCAAACTCAAATTGGGAACTTTAAAACATAAACCCTGGAGAAATACCTGGGAGCTTTTTGCTGAAGGCAGCTCTTTACCAAACCCTTCTTAAGTATAACTAAGCTCCAGATTATTTCTTTTCATTAAATGTCATTTGCTAAGGTAGTTCTGTAGGTCAAAGTGCTACCCACCTCCTGCCTAGCACTCAAAGTGCTATCCACCTCTCACCATATCCTGGATTGGGGTTTTGTTTTCATCTATTATTTTGGCTTGTGGTATTAGTCAAGGTACAGAAGCAAATCGGATCCCACACTTGTTTTATACCATTAGCTGTTATCTGCACAACAGCTTCAAACAGTAATGGTGCAGCGTGCATTGTGCTTTAGCTGCAGCCTGCTCTACTGCGTGTTATGCCTCATTTGCTTAGCTGCCTTCTTTTTCTGGTGAGGCTAGAATGTATGTTCTAAACTGCTGGTGAGAGGGAGAATGAATGTTTGAGCTATTCATTCTCTGCCTCACCAGCAGTTTAGAATGTACATCCTTATCTGGATGTAGGCATGCTCAGTGTCTCCAAGGGAACCTGTGGGAATCAGACTCAGTAGATGAGATGTCTCTTGATTTTTTATTTGTGTGATATATAAGAGGTGATCACATTTCAAAGGCACTCAGAAAATCACATTCTGAACATATAGCAAAGGTAACAGTATCAATAGTAAAGCAGCCCTTTAGTGTTATAGATAGCATTTTTGTCTGGGAGTTTGGGAGAGATATGACTGTCATTTCGAAAAAACCAGCTAAGACTCATTGACCTTTATTTGTATATGTAAGACTTTAAAAGGGATCAATGTAAAAAAATGAAATGAAGAGAACATTTAAAAGATATTGTGAAAATAACAATAAATAGGCACCCATGGAGCAGACATGGAGAGTAAATGGTGAGTCTTATGTAGTTCTGATTAATCATAGACCATTAATTGAATGATATTGTACAGATTATTAATGTTTTAAGAATTAAAATGGATTCAGTCATTTGAGTCTCCAAACTAGGCATTGTTTATTAATGTTTAAAAGTTAATTAATTCATGTTATTTAATCATTCTTTGATATGGTAGGTGCTCTAGTCAGTTTTTTTTAAAAAATAGGGACAGGGAGATGCCCTTTCGTGCTGAATAAGGCTCCAACGCAGACAGGAAAACTGCCCAAATCTGTTCTTGTTTGTTCTGACTTTGCTCCCTTAGGTTGAGCGGCCTAGCAGTACATCATGGCTAGTGCTAAATAAAAATGAGTCCTGGATGCCAATTCCCAGCTTGCTGCAGGCCCCCATCCTTCCCTAGGGTGCCCCCCACCGCTGCCCCCTGAGCCCTGAACCCTTGCTGCGCTCTCAGCTTTCAGATCTGATGCCTGGAATGGCTTTTCTGGCTGTCAATCTTCCATTCTTCTCTTAGGCTAATTTTTACATTAGCTTCCATGTGGGTCCACTTTTGGGTAACCACCCTATTTAAAACCAGCCTTGGCCTCTGGGACCCCACTTGGTCCAGCCTCCCATAAGGAGAGAATCAAACTGACTAACTCTACTCCCAACACATGTTAGAGGTTATAATTTTTGTTCAACATGATTAACAAATAGTAAGAACACAACAAAAATGATTGTTAATTCAGAAGACCAAGAATATTGAAAAGAAGGTAAGAAAGAAAGAGGGTAAAATCTTCTGCACGTGAATTAGCCAACACCAAGAAATCTTACTTGCAGAGGTTTTCCCCAATGCAGAAGATTTGTTACAGAATGTTAGTCTTCAATCAAAGGAATATTTGAAGTTCTCTAAAGATAAGTTACTGTAGCGGGATACAGAACAAATTCCCTTAGGCATCATCTTTGGTTTGGAAGAGGGAGGCTGAGGAGGCATAAATAATAGTTTCCTAGCTTTCCACTGGAAGCAAGAAATAGTGTGCAGGAACTGCAGTGATGCCAAACCACACAACACCTTCATGAAGACGTTTGTGTGGAATGTGCTTGTGAACTTTACTCCCCCACACAGTTGATAACTTTCCAAGTTCACCTGGCTCCAGCCTCTACTAGGCACAATTTTAATGTCTCTTACCCTTACACAGAACTTCCCTGAGTTTTCTTCAGTGTTCTTCTGTGGCTACCTTAAGGGTAACTTCATTTTGGCCATCACCTCAAGCATTCTTCATTGGCTTCAGCTCTTTCAGCAGGGCCACTTAGGTTCCAAGACTATCTATTTTACAACTAAACATGTTCCTATGCAAATGACAAGCTCATCATTTCTCCAAACCCTCTGGCAGTGGGGTTTAATATATGTTCCCATACCTATAGCCTTTACATGACTTTGTTATTCTGCTCTGAGAGAAGTAGATAGACTTCTCTTGTTTGCCCAAGTGATTGAGGGTGGCAGTAACCCTCTAAGTTTCTGGGGTCCTTGGGGAGGTCATGCCATGACTTCAAATGGTCTAAATTGTTCTAATATACTTTGTCATACTGAGGACAATGATCCATGGTGGATTTTCCTCTGGGATTTTTGCAAATATTGTTTATAGTATGCATGAGTTTCCTATAGCTCTAAACAATTGACCACAAACCTGGTAGTGCAAAACAACAGAAATGTATTGTCTCACAGTTCTGGAGGCCAGCTGTACAAAATCAAGGTGTTGTCAGTGCAGCACTCTCTCTGTTCTGGGGAGAATTCTTCCCTGTCTCATCCGGCTTCTGGTGGCTGTTGGCATTCTTTGGTTTCCAATCTTTGCCTACATGGTCACATCACCACTCTTCTTCATGTGTTTGTCTTCTCCTCTGTCTCTTATAAGGATGCTTCTCATTGGATTTAGAGCCCACCCAAGTAATACAGATGACATTTTAATGTAATTAAGATTCTTAATGTAACTATGTCTGCGAATACTCTTTTTCCATATTAGGTAGCACTCACAGTGTCTGGGCATTAGACAAGGACATATTCCTTAGGAGGCCACCATTCAGTCCATTATACCCTGCGTTCTGATGAAAACTCTCTATAGGTAACTGACCCTCACCCCACATTATTTCCCTGTGCCATGCAAATAATGTCTTTGAGAGGAACATCTGATAAAAGAGTTTATCAGTTAGGGTCCCAGGTGAGATATGTGTCATTAGGCCTTTGCAATATCATACTGAGTGAGCACAGCTCACTCACGATGGTGTGTGTAAAAAGACTTTCACAGAAAGGCTATTTACAGAGGTGTATGTCATAGGCATAAACAAGGGCTATTGAGGCACCCAGACACTAGCAATGAGATGAACAACTACTACTCCTATGGTCAAAGGAACACGAAGAGAAAAGAGTGTAACTGGAGCCTCATGAGAGCTGAGGAATAGAAGAGGGGTCACTTGGTGGAAGCTGTAATCTTGGAAGGAGGCAACTACTGGTAAATATGCAGTGCTAAAACAGAAAGGGAGAGGGAAGATCTCTCCTCCCAGCAGCCAGTCTTCCTGCTGGAAACTGCCATTGGCTAAACACAAGTGGAAGCTTACAGGCAAGAGAGCCAGTTGGCAACATGGTTAAGGATCAGCATCCCAGCACATGGTACAAGACAGTGAAAGGCAGAAAATGCATCAGGGTAGAGGCAGGGGTGGTGCAAGCCAGCCCGGGAAGA
This sequence comes from Sapajus apella, assembly GCF_009761245.1. Taxonomy (NCBI): domain Eukaryota; kingdom Metazoa; phylum Chordata; class Mammalia; order Primates; family Cebidae; genus Sapajus; species Sapajus apella. Next base: position 24,078,418 of record NW_022436956.1, on the reverse strand, counting down.
TAAAACATAAACAACAGATTCTAGACAAAGGAGAGAATTTCCAGCTTACAAGTGATTATATGGGTTGGTGTGAGCTTGGAAATCAGGGAGGGCTGATTCATTAAGAAGTTTCTAACTGAACCTTGAGGAGGAAATAGGATCTAGGGATACAGAAATAGGAAAGGGGTATTTTCAGGCAGAATGAGCAATGTTACAAAGGCTCTAAGAACACATGGTCTATGTGGGATTGGGAGTTCATATGAGGGTAATAACTAATGGTTCTGTCTGAAACATGAATGTAGGAAGGGGAACTAAGGCTAAAAGGTAGAGTGGATCCTCTAGTGAGGAACCTGAAATCCCCTGTATGGTAGATTGACTTTCATTCCTGGGACAGTGGAACACAAGCGTAGTTGTCAAGAAGAGGCTTTAGAGATTAATTCTCTGGACAGAGAGCAAAGAGTATAGATCCTAATAGAAGACAAGTAGAGTGTTCATTCATGGAAGTAGTGGTTGCTGAAAGACTTTGTCCTTTTGCTTGAACTTCCGCAAACCAGGTCACCCCAGGAAGCTCTTAACCACATCTATGCTCCCATTGCCTTCCTTCCCTAGACTTTAAAAACCAAGCATAGGATTAGTTAAAAATTTAAATCAACCAGAGAGTTAGTTTAGCTACTGCTGCCAAAACCTAAGGCACATCATTGAAAGAGCAGTAAGTTGGGTGAGAAATATAGTCACAGTAATAGATATCATGATGTCGCAGCCCAAACTGCCGAGAGCCTACTGGTGCCACAGCTGCGGGTTGGCTTCTCTTCTCTTGGCGTAAGACTTTTTAATTTGCCTGTTGTCTTCTCTACTTGGTAGCCACTGCTCTAACTTTTTTAGTAGCCACTTATCTCTTTTAGGCCAGAGTGAACCATCCCTCTTTTCGAGATTGTTCGTTTGCCTATTTTATCTTTATAGAAGCTTGGAATTTGCAGGTTTTACTTGGCCATGTGGCCCAGATCCCAGGAAGCAAGACTCATCAGACACTTGTACTAAAACACAAAGCTCTTTTAATCTAGTTTCAGTTGCTGAAAGTACTAGCAGGATTTCCAGAGGAGAGCAATGAGACAAAAGATAGAGAGGTTGCAATGTGTCAAGCCCTAGCCTAGAATGTTGTCAGAAAGACTTTCATGAGTGAAGACTTGCTGCAGAGCAACAGATTCTCACACAATGTCTATGTTCACAGAGTAGTTTGCTGGCTTTAGAAAAACTTTTTGGGCTTGAGATAATAGTTACTTACTCATATATTCCTTGTGTAGATACTACTGCCAAGGAATTATTTGGTGCATCCATTCATACAGAGGAGATAGAAGTGCCTTATAACCCATTTTTGTTTCAGTTATCTATTTTGAAATAACCATGGTTTGGTGAAGAATATTCAAATAATTATGTTTTTGGCCTGACTGGCAAAAACTCATGGTGCTCATGCTTTTAGGAAGTAACTCATGATGTGCAGGCTTTTAGGAAGAAGCATTATGTAAATGAAACATTTCTATAATGCCAATATGTATTTGGGACCATACAGAAATCTAATCTCTGAGCCTCAGATTTCTCATCTGTCAGATGAGCAGGATAATGTTAATACCACATTTAGAAAATAATCATAATGTCTGTAAACATGCTTTTAAAAAACTTCTAGTACCTTTTATAAGTGATAGTTTGTTGTTCTTGCTATAATTGCTTGGGAATACGTCCATTTTAATTAATCTAATTAGAAATGGTGATAATGGGGTTAAGAAGTCTACAGCTATCTTTCTGTGTCTTGAATTTTGATTTTTAGACATGTGGGAAATGATGCTATATAATTAAATTCTTCAAACATTGTCGAATTTCTTTGTTAAGGTACTGTGGGACACACAGGTATGAGTAAATAAAGTCCCTGTACCCCTGAGCGTTACAGCAGAGTGAGGAGATAGATGATAGATAGATAGATAGATAGATAGATAGATAGATAGATAGATAGATAGATCGACAGACAGACAGACAGACAGACAGACAGACAGACAGACAGACAGATAGATAGATAGATAGATAGATAGATAGATAGACAGACAGATAGACAGATAGATCGACAGACAGACAGATAGATAGATAGCATGGATACAGAGACAGAGACAGAGGGATGGATGCATAAGAAGAGAGGTAGATAGATGAGATAGAGATGTAGAGAGATAAGAGATGGAGATGGAGATTGATAGAGGTGATAGAGATGGATAAAGATGGAATGTCTTCCCTTAGATTGAGTTTGCTCATGAGTGGTCTTTATAAATAGGGTTTTGTTCCCTACTAATTCTGATGACAATGGCCATTTCTGTCTGTGAGACTGGAAAGTTAGAGGATCATCAAGAAGAATGGGTTTATCAGCAGCCATGCTTGACTAAGCTCTTGCTGAGTAATTGTCCCATGGAGACTTGGAAAGAGTTGTAAAAACTTTACTAAAAGGAGATAAAAGGTGGTTCCCTAAATGTTGATAAGGGGATCTTTCCCATTTTTTGCCTCGGTTAGTCAGAGCCTCATTACAGAATCTTGGAACTATATATGAAAATCATCTAAAAGACCAGAGGACAAGAGTCTAACATTTTTACTTTATGACTTTTTCCTAGGACACTTTTAAACAGTAACAACAACAGCAATATAAAAGAAGTTAATTCTTATTTGTTAGGCAGTAGTGACATTTGGAGGTACACACTTCAAGTTACTCTTTGAAAACACAGACCTGGCTTTATATCACTAAAAATGCCCTATTTCTTTAATAGACTATATATACATTAAAAGAAACAAATTCTAAAAGAATTAAAACTGATTGAGACATCAAGAATAAAAGACTCTGCATTTGTTAAGACATCCAAATGCTGGGGTTTTCGTTCTTTGTTTTTAGAGACAGGGTTTCATTCTGTCACCCAGGCTGGAGGGCAGGAGCACAACCATAGCTCACTACAGCTATGGTCTCACTTTCCAGAAACAACTTACCAATCTGTGCCCCCACCAGCAGAGAAAGAAAGTGTTTAAGAGTGTCATACTGTTTCCCTAACAGCTTTTAGTATTTCCACTTTTACAAATCTTGGCTCTTGCTTTTATTTTACTTATTTTTTTTGAGACAGGGTCTCACTCTGTCACCCAGGCTGGAGTACAGTAGCATGACGGCATGACCATAGCTCACTGTAGCCTTAACCTTTTAGGCTCAAGAGATCCTCTCGTCTCAGCCAATTTGCTTTTACTTTTTTCTAGAAATGTATCTCATTATGTCATAAGTTATTTTTATAGCAGATACAAAGTTAATACAAGACAAGATTTAAATAACCCCTCTCCAGCAAGACCCAGAACTTTGATTATCTCTGCCTGGAGGATAGAAGGCATATGAGGATGCTAAGTTATCCCAATAAGACATTGTATACTAAGTGTAATTTCAGTTTCTGTAGATGAAGTTTCAGGGAATTACTCCCATTTGTGTTAACATGCAAGCCAAATGTTTTGTTTTGTTTTTGTTTTTTTTAAATACCCAGGACATTTATCTGGGGACTTGGGGAACTTTCAGTTGTTTTCTCTGACTGAAATACTATCTAATTTGGGAACCCGTGATACTCCAAAATAAAATCAAACACTTAAAGAAGTAAAAGTGAGAGATCATAATGAAAAATTTATGATAAATATAACCATTGTTTCTTACAGGAACTTTTTAAATTGCAAGGATGGATGGATGGATAGATAGATAGATAGGATGCAGAGATAGAGACAGAGAGGGATGAATGCATTAGAAGAGAGGTGACAAAACATGGTGAATGAATGGACGACAAAACCATAGCCACTTGTAAACACGTAGGTGCAAGGCCGACATGAGATTACCCTCACCAAGAGGATATTTAAATAATTGAAATAATTATCCTCACTTTTGCAGACAACAGGACGCCTTGACACAGTTTGAAAAACACTCATCAGAACCCATCTCCTCATGTGGTTCATGTGGCATCACGACAGCAGAAGCCCAGAGAGGTGGAATAATGTACCCAAGAACACACTGTAAGCAGGTAGTCAAGTCTGACTGCTGCCCATGACTCCTCATGCCTCTTGATTTCTCTCTTATACTCCATTCCGTGTCTATCTACTCAATATTTGAGGGTTTATTTAGATTTTCTTGTGGAAATATTTCCTATGTCTCAAATAAATATTAAACAAGCATTTGAGTGCCTGAGTCATATTTTTGAAGTTTATCTTCTCTTGAAGGCTCACAAAACCTCTCCCCAAAGTCTTCTTGGATTTGCAAAATTACCAGTTGCCATCTTAACAAACTTGCTGACATGCCTGTCTCCTAAATTTTGACAGCATAGGAATGGGAAGTGGCCTTTTGAGGGAGATCATCATATAATCATGTGATGGCCCCCACCACTTTAATCTGATTGACAGAAGCACAGCCCCTTCTCTGGGTGCAAGAGAGACCTCCACTGTGTGTGAAACGTCGGGTCACAATGCCCAGGTCGTGACACCATGACTTTGCCAGAGTTCCGATCTGTTGCTGCAGCCTGCATAGTAGACCAGGAAAAACATGACAGAAGGCCCATATTAGATGGAGCTTCTCCAGAGGAACAGAGCCAATAAGGTTATACATAAAGAGATTTATGATAAATAAACTAATTCACATGATTATGGAGGCTGAGAAGCACCAAGACCTGCAGACTGATGGCCTGAGACTCAGGAGAATGTAAATTACATCCCAGTCAGAGTCTGAAGGGAGAGGAGAGAAGACTGTGTCCCAACTAAGAGGCCAGCAGACAGAGAGCAAATTCTCTCTTGCTCAGCCTTTTGTTCTATTCAGGCCTTCCACAGATTCAATGAGGCTCACCACCACTGAAGAGAACAATCTGCTCTACTCAGTTTACAGATTCAAATGTTCAGCTCAACCAGAACCCCCTCATGGACACACCCAGAATAATGTGTAGCCAAATGCCTGTGCATTCTGTAGCCCAGTCAAGTTGACAGATTAAATTAACCATCACAACATCTAGGGAAGGAGGAGGAGCCTCTGCAAGACTGACCCTGAAAACTTGTCACTCCAGACACAGACTGGGGTATCTTCCCTGGTGTCCACCTGGCAGAAATTCCACCTTACATAGCCCATTCTGCAATCTGCCATGACTGCAAAGGCAGCCACTCTGTTCACTCCTAGACTTGACTTTTGTGTCCTTCTTAAATGAAGTCATTGCTCATATGTGAAGAAATATGACTTTTGAACACTAACACCTGTTAAGGATGAAAGAAATGTTCTCAAGCATTTATATATATTTGTTGTTGTTGTTTGTTTGTTTATATCAAGTTTGGGGAGATGGGAAGAGGCAAATTGTGAGACACTTATGTCTCATAATAATGTGACAGGAGAAATGACATGCAGTTGACAGCTTCTTCAGTTGGTTTTAATGAAGTAAGAGGACAACTGTGTCATGCACTCATTTGCAAGCAGGGTCCCAAAGCATGGAGAAGAATCAAAGGCTGATTTTTCTTTAGAACAAGTTCATTATATGATGTTAATGGAGATTCTAACCATTTTTCATAAGAAGCTGCTTCAGAATATAGCCTGGAGGAGTCTATCCCCTGCAATATTTGGCAAGCAAATACAAGGCAGAAGTGCTTTAATTATCATTTCTTAAAGGATTTTTGCTATCCTGTTTAGTATAAGTTGGTCTCTTAAGCACGTGATTTTGCAAAGATCCATAATTCATTCATTTTCCAAACCAGATTTAAGCATTCATAATGTTTCATCAACCTAGAATTTCTCCAGCACAGGACAGACCTCAGCTCAACAGAATATCAGTGAGGCTTATATGAAACCCAAATAAAATAGTATCTGTTGGGTGTGGTAGCTCACGCCTATAATCCCAGCAGGTCAAGGTAGGAGGATTCTTGAGGCCATGAGTTCAAGACCAGCCTCCGTAACAAAGTTGACCCTGTCTCTACAAAAAGAAAAAGAAAAAAATTAGCCAGAAATGATGGTGTGAGCCTGTAGTTCCAGCTACTCGGGAGGGTGAGGCAAGAGGATCTCTTGAGCCCAAGTTAGAGGTTGCAGTGAGCTATGATCGCACCACTGTACTCCAGCTTGAATAACAGAGTGAGAAAATGTATCCCTTTAATTCTGTATTACAATGTATATTTAGACAAGGATTCTCCTTACTTAGTAAACATTGAGTTTGGGGCATAAATCATCCCTAAGCCAACCTGTCAAGAATCTGTGGCAGGCAAATTTACTTCAACACCAGCTTAAATTGATCATGTAAAACAGAAACTCTAAAGTCAATAAAACGCCTATTATGGGAAAACATCAAAGTGCTTGGTACTAAACCTGGAAATAAGGGAAAATTAGAAAATAAAGTTGTTGAAAGGATTATTCTGCATCCCCTCCTGACCCAAATACTCACAACAGAATTGACTTGTTTGTGCTGGATTAAGTGTTATGGGCTCTTGGAAGAAAGGAGGTGCTGTCAGAATAGATGTTGTTCTTAACTTTTTCCACGGCCCTTGTATATTAGTCCACAGTTCATGATCCTGTTTTATAGCTGGCTGACTGTTCCCTCCTCCCAATCCCTACTCCCTTATTAAACAAAAGACTGCACGTTCTGGGAAGGGTTAGCAACTTATCCGTGTTGCTGTCATCCAGACAGTGCTGTTATGTGGTGGAAAGTGTTCAGGGCTGGGACTTTGGAGCAGTACTCTGGGGTGCTTGCAGCAGGCCCTGTACAATTCCCACCCCAGTGCTGGTATCAGAGAGGCCAATAAAAGGCAGCTGGTGGGAGAGACCTATGCAGCTCCACCCACAAATGCTACAAATGCTAAAATCTCTTCTCTTCCCCTTCCTCAACTCTTTTGATCCTTACTTTCCTCCAGCTCTCTTCTTCCAACTTACTTTCTCTTTTACTTTTCTCTCTTCTTCAAACTTACTTTCCTCTATTTCATCACCTCAAATTCATTCATTCTACAAATATTTATCAAGCACCTACTATACAAGGCACCCAATCTTTGCCACACCTCAGACTGTCATTCATTCTAATTTCTCTCTGAAGCTGCTCTGGACATGTCATCTGTTGGTTGTTAAACCTGTGGTCACATTTCCAATGGCTTCTCTACAGCATCTTGGAGTGTTGTCATAAAACATTCTCATGTATTGCCTTCCTTAATAACTTCCTTTCCAGGTTCCGTCCTTCCTCTGATGCCTCTTTCTTGATCTTTTTCTCGTTCTGTATCCTTTTTCTTTTCTTCAATGTTGGCATTTACCAGGGTTACATTGTTACCCCTCTTCTTTAATCCTACATTGTTCTCTGGATTATCTCATTTCCTCTTAAGCTTTCAGCTATCACCTACAATGCTGAAATCTCTGAGGGCTAAATTTTCAACCCATATATCTCTTCTGAATTCCAGACACATTTAATCAACTATTTACACAATACAACCACCTGTTCCAATTACTATAGCTGCATAACAAGTCATCACAAAGCTTAATGGGAGAAAACACCCATCAGCAACCCAGATGATACAGTGAGAACAGTTATTTCTACTATATTTCTGGGCCCTCAGCTGGGAAGACTTAAAGGCTAGAGTGATTTGACAGCTAGAGATTAGAATCTGTAAATGTCTCTATGCACGTGTCTAGTGGTTGATGCTGACTGTCAGCTGAGTTTTCATCTGAGACCCTCAGCCAGAACACCTGCAAATGGCTTTTTCTCATCATCCAGACTTCTTCATAGCATAGAGACATCAGGGTCATCTCAGTTCTTATGTGGAAGTTCAGGGCTCTGAAGGTGAGTATCCCAGCTAAAAATGTAAATGTTGCATCATGTTTTATGATCTAACCTCAGAAACCACTCAACGCCACTTCCATCACTTTATATTAGGTACAAGCGAGTCATAAGCTCACCCATACTGAAAGGCAGAAAAATCAGATTTTATTGGGTGACAGGGCAGTGGCAAGGCTGTGAAAGAGCATACAGAACATCTGAGAGTACTGACCTCTTTATCTGTCATAAAACATTCTGCTGCAGTCATCTTTGGAAGGTACAGGCTGTGACACCCACTCCTCTCCTGTTCTCACCACACTTCATGTATATGGATGTTTCATAGTGTCACATACATTTACTTTCCTTCATGCTTTTGCACATACTGTTCCCTCCAACTAGAGCACCTTTTTCTGCCTTCCAATGCAGAATCGCCACCTATTTATCTCTCAAACCTCATCTAAGATGCCACTTCATTCAGATCCAAGATTGCCCTTAGGAGAGACATGGGTGTCTACCACATCATTTGCTTTTCTCTTCATTGGTCCTCCGTGTGCACCAACAGCTGGATGGGGGCAGGGTAGACATCACATGTGCAAATTCTATAGCCCTTATCCTGAATTCAAAGCCTGGGTCTGTCATTCACTGGTTGTGTGAACTTGAGCAATTTGCTCGCTTTCACAAATCATTAGTTTCTACATCTATAAAATAAAGAGGGTATTATACTCATTTTATGAGCTGAGCCTTATATGGAATGATATGAAGACATTGGTCCATAGGTGCTTCAGAAAAATTTAGCTATTGGCATGATCCTGAGAACTGTATGGATCAAAGATTAAGAACTGCTATGATAATACGAAAATGTCCTCTCTAGCTCTAAGAAGCTATATTGCTCAAAAAATGCAAAGAAAAAGATCACCTTTTTGAACTATGTTCAATATACAGTCTTCCATTGTCTATATTTCTATGGTTTCATGTTTTAATGATTATAATTAATGTATATTCAGTATTTAGATAGCCGTTCTTAGGTACAGACATTTGTGTAAAATGTTCTATATTAAGCATAGCTAATCATTACTCTCCAAATGTTTACTTTTTCTCTTACTGATGTGATAGAATCCTCCTGCTTTTAAAAAGACACTTTCCCAGTTGCCTCTCCTATGAAAGCCTCCTTTCTTTCTTTTGCTTGCACCATTGATCCAAGTAAAACAGCTAATTCAACATAGTTCACTACCCAAATCTGGCCTCTTTCTCTCCGTGATTCTGTTAACCTCTGTGCTTGGTGCTCACCATGTGTATTAGCCCATTTTCACATTGATTTATAAAGACATACCTGAGACTGGGCAATTTACAAAAGAAAGAGGTTTAACTGGACTTACAGTTCCATGTGGCTAGGGAAGCCTTACAATCATGGTATAACACAAAGAGGAGCAAGTCCCATCTTACATGGATGGCAGCAGGCAAAGAGAGAATGGGGAAGATGTAAAAGTGGAAACCCCTGATAAAAACCATCAGATCTTGTGAAACTTATTCACTACCATGAAAACAGTATAGAGAAACTGCCCCCATGATTCAATTATCTCCCACCAGCTCCCTCCCACAACACATGGGAATTATGAGAGTACAATTCAAGATGAGATTTGGGTGGGGACACAGCCAAACCGTATCACCATGGGTTTGGTCGGCTCTGGGGATTAAATGTTGAGTTCTCCAAAATTACCCTACGGTAAGGAACAGGCCCTGCTGAAATATTTGCAGTGACAGAAACACGTTTTTATGGTGATTTGAGAGTGATTTTGGGTGTGTGTGTGTGTGTGTGTGTGTGTGTGTGTGTGTGTGTGTTTACATTGAATTTTTCTAGATTGCCAGGCAGTTACTTTTGCACAATTTGTGTGATGGGGTTGTTTGTTTTATACATCACTATGCCAAGGAAAAGAAGCAGCCTTCAGTGTAGTTTAAATACCACATGTAAGATGGGCCAAAATTCCAGCTCCATACCTGTTTGAGCAGAGTACAAAAAGAAATAGGAACAATTTAGAGGACATTATAGTGAGATCACTGTTGGCTCAGTATATGGAAGAGCTTTCTAACACAGCCATTCAAAATATGGAATGAGTTACTTGCTTTAGGAGATAGTCAGCTTTCCACATGGAAAGGAAGACTCAAAAATCAGGGAATAGTGAGATAAAGACACCTTGTTCTTCTAAGAGTTCATAATAAAATTTCAAAACTCAGGAGCCCAAGAAAATCGTCTACCATCACGATTGCTAAACAGCGCCTCCAAGCTGAATTGTCTGGGCTCAATAGGAAAGCAGCCCTAGAGGAGCCATCCCTGTGGATGAAAATTTTAATGTCCTTCATGTAAAGGTGAGTAATGCAAGTGTGACTGAGCCACAAACTTATCACTTTAAAAACTTCTTCTTATTATTTGATTGTCGTTTGCCGCTCTCCAAGACATGTCTACACATTCACCATAACTAGACTGTAAGCTCCATGAAAGCAGGGACCTGGCCATCTTGTTCCCTCATTCTTCAGTGCCTAGATTAACATCTGTTTGTCCATAAATGTTTGTTGAATGTGATCTTGACCTAGGCCTCTGTCCCTGCTGGAGCACATAGGAAAGCATGAGTTAAATAAGAAAAAATATACATAACAAACAATTTACAAGTTCTGTTAATTGAAGCTTACAAAAGACATTTCTTTTAAATGTTATGGCTTCTCGGCTGAGGCTGAGAAGCATTTCCAGAGAGAGACTTAGAATCATTTCCACTTACACTCTAAGTTTACCAGCCCTTTGGCAGCTACAAACAACTCCTGGACATTTCTGCAAGCAAATCTCTGTATTTGCAATGATTTGAGTAAAGGAGAATACACATAGGCTTACAAGACAGAAATCAATATACAGTACTGTTCAACCAAAGTTAGTGTTGAACTGAAGAATAGCAGGGGACGCAAGGAAACAAGTGCCAAAAACAAGAAAACAAGCTGAAAAAAATCATTAAAATGTGGTTATTTTCCAACATATAATCTAAGTTGAATAGATGGTGTGGCCAGGGCACTGCTCTAGGAGTCAGAGGACTTGCATTTTAGTTCCAACTCTTGCCACAAAACAAGTACCACATTGTGGCCTTTGTAAAGTGAGGTGAGTGGACCAAATCACTGAGGATCCTACCCATTCCTTCTCAACACACAGGAAAACATTTTAAGCATCTATTTAAAGCAGAAATTCATTATATTGTTTGTATGTTACTGAAACCCTAAAAGAGTAAGCAAATACAATTCAGTATACTGAGCCCTGAAAAATGGCAAGGGAAATCTAACAAAAATCCATCCACTCTTGAACACCACTGCTACAAATACAAATGCACTTTAAGCTCTCGGGTAGTAAACTGAACTTGCTGTCACAAAACACAATTATCCACATACCCCATTGCATATTCCTGTTGGGGATAATTGTGTTCACACTCTGGGACACACAGGCTTCTTCAAACTACAGAGTGAATCACACATAGTGGTTAGTTCTCAGGGAAACACATTTTCACTTGGGCAATATAATATTCTGCTCGGGTGGCTTAAAGAATATAAATGTATTCTCTCACAATTCTGGAGACTGGAAGCCTAGATCAAGACATTGGCAGGTTTAGTTTTTCCTGCGGCTGCTGTCCTTGGCTTGCAGACCACGGCTTTCTCACCATGTCCTCACATGGCCTTTCCTCTGTGCATGCATGTTATGGTTTGGCTCTATCCCTACCCAAATATCTTCTTGAATTGTATCTTCCATAATTCCCACATGTCGTGGGAGTGGCCTGGTGAGAGACAGTTGAATCAGGGGGGATGTTTCCCCCATACTGTTCTCATCAAAGTGAATAAGCCTCATGAGATCTGATGGTATTATTAGAGGAAATCCCTTTTGCTTGGCTCTCATTCTCTCTTTGCCAGCCACCATGTAAGATGTCCCTTTGCTCTCCCTTGCTCTTCTGTCATGATTGTGAAGCCTATCCAACCACATGGAACTGTGAGTCCATTAAACCTCTTTTCCTTTATAAACTTCCCAGTCTCTGGTATGTCTTCATCAGTAGCATGAAAATGGACTAATACTACACACATCCTTAATATCTCTCCATGTGTCTCCATTCCTCTTCTTATAAGGATATCAGTCATGTGGGATTAGGGTCCACCATAATGGCCTCATTTTAACTTAATCACTTCCTTAAAGACCCTCATCTCCAAAACAGTCTCCTTCTGAGGTAGCAGGGTTTAAGCCTTTAATATATGAATTTTTAAGGGGATGTAATTCTACCCATAGTAGACAGGTATCTCCCCAGAAGCCAGGGGAGAAAAAGAACCTTAAACACATGTAGTATATTCTGCTTCCAATGTTTGCTGAAGTGAATATACTGACAAAATGTGTATTTACAGGCCCCATCTCAGCATAGAGTCATGACATCGTCCAAGCCAGTCCAAACAGAGCTCAGTGTCTCCTTCCCAACCTGGTCTTCCTCTCCTCATCACCACATGCCCCCTACCACATGGAGATCGAGGCTGCAGTAAGCCAAGATCACATCACTGCACTTTGGCTTGGGTGTCAGAGCGAGACCAAATATCAAAACAAAACAACACTCCATGGGAAGGACCCAGAAAAAAATACATATTTTTCTTTTTGATAAAAAACAATAATTAATAACTAAACTTTATATCATGTTTAATAGTTTTCAGTGCACTTTTCATATGTTTATCTTATTTAAGTCTCACAAAAACTGTGAGATAAGCAATGTTTTTATTCCTTTTTATAGACGGATAAACTCGGACTTGGCAGGTTGTGTAGCTTGCCTGAAATGATAGGGCTGGCAAATAGGGCATCCTCATCCAAGGTTGCTAATGGGAGTTAAGAACCAGCAGGTCTTTGTCTTCAGTCTCTGAGTACATTGTTGCTGAATCAAATCAGCATTGCTTACCTAGTGCCTATTTGAGTTTACAGCAAATGTTACAAGTTTGTTCTGCTATCAGAAGGACATGAGTTTGAATACCAACTCTGCTGCCTACTTATCTTGTTCCTTGGATGAAGTTATTCATTCCTGCAGCTACATTTATCAAGTTCCTTCTATATGCCAGGTACTGTTCTAGGCTCTGGGAACACAGCAGTGAGCAAAATAGGCCTGAACATTATTCTCATGGAGTTCACAACCTAGAGGGAAATAAGATGCCTTACCAGAGTTGTTCAAGTCACAACGCTATGCAGAAAATGACACAGAGGAAGGGATAGAGAATGATACTGGGAAGAAGAGAACGAATTTTAAATGAAATGTCAAGAAAGTCCCCTTTTAAGAGTTGAGATCTGGCCTGCAACCTGATAGATATACAAAATACCTGACTACCACTCCTCAATCAGAAATCACTAAATTCCTAAGCAGAAAAGTAACATTGGTAAGAAGGATCTAGACGTTTGAAGACCTGGGGCCAAGAAAGCAGAAAATCCAGAGGCTCTAAGGCAAAATTTCATTGAGGTTTGAAGAGAAAGAAGGCCCCTGAGAATGAAGCATAGTGAAGGAGGGGAAGATTGGTAGGCGGGAAGCAAGAGAAATAAGTTAGGCTGTATTACACAGTGTTTGCAGGCTAAGGTAAGGAGGTTGAATTTTATTATAATTGAAACATCCTGCCATGATTGTGAAGTCTCCCCAGCCATATGGAACTGTGAGTCCAGTAAACCTCTTTTCCTTTTTAGCTTGCTTCAAATGACAGGGCTGGCAAATAGGGCATCCTGATCCAAGGTTACTAATGTGAATTAAGAACCATGAGGTCTTTGTCTTTAGTCCCTGAGTATATTATTGCTGAATCAAATCAGCTTTGCTTACCGAGTGCCTATTTGAGTTTACAGCAAATGTTAAAAGTTTGTTCTGCTATGAGAAAGGCATGAGTTTGAATACCAGCTCTGCCACCTACGTATCTCGTTTCTACTACATTTTGAAGCAAGAAAGTAACATTATTTGATTTATGGTAACTGCTCATAAATCTAACCTCTCTAAGCTTCAGTGTCTTCATTTGCAAAATTCTTGTAATCATAGTAGCTCCTCAATATTTTGGCTGAGAAGATTGAATTTGTTTGAAAACAACTTACTACGTTGAGTTATGTTAACTCCTATTATTATAAAGTGATGACTGCACTAGAAGATATAAATGAATGTAGGACATGTCCATGCCCTCAACAGTTTTGCTATTTCACAGCATGAATTTAGTCTCTCTGCATTTTTGCTGCTTTTTAAAATGCAATGTAAATTTCCCATGCAAGAATACATTCTAAATAATTTATGTAGACAGTCTGCCCTCAAAGAGGTGGAGCATAATTTCCCACTGCTTAAGTGTGGACTGTGCCTAGTGACTTCCTTTCAAAGGGTACGATATGGTAAGGTATAACCAAACACTACCTGTGCCCCAATAACCTATGGAAAAATAATTAAAAAAAAAAATCCTTAACCGAAAAAAAAAAAGAAAAAAGAGTAACTTTTCAGTGGAGAAACCTGACAAACACTAGCTGATCCAGATGACCAAGATTAACATCAATAATCATCAGTCATATGGAGAGTAGGTACCTTAGATATGATGTCACGAGAATAGCATTTTATGTCTGAGATTTGCCTCCACAAAACACAATATCCCAATCTAATCATGAGAAAAAGTATAGACAAATACCAACTGGGGGACATTCTACAGAATATCTGACCATCACTCCTCAAACTCTGAGGGTCACCAAAAACAAAGGAAGCCTGAGAAACTATCACAGCCTAGAGATGTGTAAGGAGACACGGTGCCTAAATAGAATATGGTATCCTAGATGGAATTTTGGAGCAATAAAAGGACATTAGGTAAAACTAAGGAAAGCAAAATAATGACTTTAATGATAATGTATCAGTATTCTTTCATTAATTATAACAAATGCACAATACTAAGGTAAGACTTGAAAAATAGGGGTAACTAAGTGTGAATACATGGAACTCTGCACTATGGTCTCAATTTTTCTGTAAATCTAAAAGTGTTCTGAATAAAATATTTGCCTTAAAAATGCAATGTAGCAATGAACATTCAGCAGAAGATCAAACACCGCATGTTCTCACTCATAGGTGGGTGTTGAACAATGAGAACACATGGACACAGAGAGGGGAGCACTACACACTGGGGTCAGTAGGGGGGAAATAGGGGAGGGACGGTGGAGGGTGGGGAGCTGGGGAGAGATAGCAAGGGGAGAGATGCCAGATGTAGGTGATGGGGAGGAAGGCAGCAAATCACACTGCCACGTGTGTACCTATGCAACAATCTTGCATGTTCTTCACATGTACGCCAAAACCTAAAATGCAATAAAACAAATAAATGGGAAAAAAAATGCAATGTAGCATCTTTATGCAAATTTTGGTGAATTAATGCAACCCCTCTGGAAATTAAAATTATGACATTTTGAACATGATGTTATAATAAGTACAATGATTAGAATATGCCATATAATACACAGCTTACATTAAAGGTATCTATTGCATAAAGATACACAGATTTCCTGAAGACTTCAGTCTGCAAGATCCACTTGCAAAATCCAGAGGTGTATACTGCTTTGTGACTCAGCCTTATTCCAGGGAGAAATAAAGAACTTAAACTGTGTCAGTAGAGGTCATTATCTTCTTCTCTTCCCTCTACCTTTTTCCTTTTTCCGGTAGTTTCTAAAAGGCCTCTCTGGCTTAGTCCTGCAATCCCCATCCAGGGTTGTGGCAGAAACTGTGAGCTGTTCACCACACCATTTCCTCTTCCTCCTGGGCCCACAGTTGATTATCTTTCCCAATCACCTTTGGCCATTTAGCAGTGGCCCAAAGACTGAAGGTTAACAGGGATAACCTGTGCCACTTCCTGGCCAGCCTAGCCCGTAAAATTCTCTTATATAAGATCTTCCATGCTCTTTCTCCTTAAATTGGCCAGATATCCATGCTGAGGGCCACCTTGAGAGCCATGTACTGAAGATGGCAGAACCTCCATTAATCTGTGTCCCTAACTAATTTACAGAGTTCTCCAGACCTACCTGGAACTACCTTGGACTTGTTATTCTATCTGTTACAACAGTAGCCTCCTCTAACTAATATAATGGTGCTGTTGGTTTTGTTATGTTAAAAATCTCGCAAGTGTTTGTGATCTAATTTCTGAAAACATTTGGCCCTTCATAGAAAGATTTTAATATATACTCATGAGACTCTAGAGGATCTCCCTGGTTTCACAGCACATTCTTTGGTTTCCAACTGCATCTGTCCTCAAGCCTTTCTTTCAGACAGGAACATTAAAATCTCTGTGCTGGATTACTATCTAGTTCCATGATGGGTATCTGGAAAGCAAATACAGGACCTCTATTTAGGAAGCTTCAGCCATAGACACATCTCCTCCTTTAACTCATTTTTAGATTCCACCTATTCTGTGCTTCCAGTGCTCTGTGTTCTCCTGGCAGAGTGCTCACCACACTATATTTTCGTTATATGTCTGTGTCCTCTGTGCAGGCTTCTGCTGGTATTTGATGTCTTGTTCAGCTTCATGTCCCCAACAACTAGCTTCTGCCTGACCCCTAGGAGGTGCTCAGGGACTTGAATTAATTTGGGAGGAGCTGTCGTTTTCTAAATTTACTGCTTTGACACAGAAATTAGATTTTTCTATAATAATAATCATTAAACACATTTCAACAACTACAGGCAATATTGTAAACTCCCTTTAGGAATGTTCCCAGGGCAACAGCTCTGATACCAGTGCAGCTACCTAAGCATCGCAACAGTACTGTGATGTCTACAGCATGCACACAGTACTTCTGTATAAATAATGTGCCCTAATTAGGGGCAGAGACAGTGGTGGCTCACCACCACATGGAGCCTGATCAACACCCTTGCAATTACTGGCCTCCTTTCAGTGCCAACAGGAATCCAGGTAGTGCCCACCATCTTTCCATGGTACAGGGCTAGGCTCTCAACATGCTGGAGGATCAACTGGAATCATGTACTGGCCCTGTTCATGTTTGTAAAGGTTTTCTGATTTTCCAATGTTGTTGTTTGATTTTGGCAAGGCAGGAAAATCACTACGATTATTTTCTCCATGGTTGCTCATTTGTTTGTTTCTGATATGAAAATTTCAGAAAGTAGTTGGGACCTTGAGAAGCAGGGGTTTTGTGGATAAGAATAAAAGCTTGGGACACTGACAGATCCAGATTTGAATTCATATGCAGTATTTACTAGCTTTGAGAACCTGGGCACATTGCTTAAACTCGCTAAGCTCAGTTTTCTCATCTATAAAGTGGGAGTAGAAACAGTCCTCATTCACCGAAATGGACTGCTGATAAGGGAGATAACGTACATGTTTAGCATGGTGCCTGCCGTGTAGTAAATAATCAATATGTGTTAACTGTGCTTGTTATATGAGTATCTTTTTCCTTAATTTTATAGTTGAGTGAACTGTGGCCTGGAAAGATTAAGTGATTCACACAGCTAATTAGGGGCAGAGCAACGGTAATAAATTGGGTTATTCTGAGCCTCGCTGAGGAGTTCTGCCCATTACAATATACAGTTTATTCCCATACTTCAGGTTCTGAAGATCAATGTACTGTTTCCCTGATTGGGAATATTGTGCCATTTGCCTTTTCAAGACTGTTAGTCAGATTGTAAAGAGAGACAATTGCCTTGTCTTTAAGGCACTCATAATCTAAGCACGATCTAAGACTTTTGAATGTGGGTGGAAACAGAAGACACACAGATTGCATACTAAGTTGGACAAACAGATGTTCTAATATGACATCCAAAGAAATGTCTATAGGAAGAAACTTGAGGTAATTTGGCACCTTTCTGAGAGGTCTTAGTAGATGTAGAAGGTGGATACTGAAGATGTGCAAATAAAATTGAGGGAACAGGGATTAGAGATGTTTCTACTCTTAGGTAGCATTATGTCGGAAAGCCTGCATGAGGACAATAACCATTAACGGAGAGGAAATTCTAAGAAGTTAGCTACTTGCATACCACAGGAGTCCCCAACTGAACTTACACTCAATGTGTCCTCATCTAAGTCCATTCTAGGCACTTCCTCGCCATGCCTCATGGACACTGCTGATGGCGTTTCCAATCTCCTGTCAACCAAGCTAGACATCTGGCTTCATTCTCAACTTCCCCTTCTTCCTCGAATCCAGCCAGCATCAAATTATGTTGCTCCAACCTGAAAATTGAACCCACCTGCCATCCCCACTACCACTGCCCTTGTCAGAGCACAGGTTCACTTGCAGGAGGCACTGCGGTAGCCCCCTGACTGGCTACTAGTCCTTTAAACTTGATCCCTGCAGCTGGTTTCTGCCTCACTTCCTTCTCTACTAGAAGTTATCAGAGCATGATAGCTGTTAGGAAAGACTGTTTGTTCTTCAGGATAGCCTCAATTTGCTCATACAGTCGCTTTAGTACTTATGCTTCAAATGGGAAGATAGACTTAAAAATGGCAATTAGCACCATAGAGTATGAAATCCATTAGCTACTGAGTCAGTGAGAGGGCTGTGTTAGTTTTATTTTGTTTTTAAGTAATAAACATCTATATCTGATCATAGAAGATGATTTTTTTAACTGCAGGACTATTTTGTTAAGGTGCTCACAATCTAACCACATTCTAAGGCTTTTGAATGTAGGTGGAAACAGAAGACACACAGATCGCATACTAAGTTGGACAAACAGATGTTCTAATATGACATCCAAAGAAATGTCTACAGGAAGAAACTTAAGGTAATTTGGCACCTTAGATCCTTCTAGACTTAAATTATGATACAATAATGAAGATATTTAATGGCATTTATATAGAATGAGAATGAGTTAATGGAATAAAAGACTGCAAGAAAGATTAAACACTTAAATCTTTTATCAAGTGTTCATTCAGGTCCTGTTATATATTGAACTGTGCCAGGTATTATAATTGTGGCGAAAGAATTTTAAGACCTGGTTCCTGCTCTGGAAGACCACGTAATTGGCTGCTGGTAAAATAAATACACATGACACGACTGAAGAATGATACAAGTCATCATCATATAGTATTAAGAAGAAGAAAAATAAATTAATCCCCAGAACAGGACATGAGACTAATCCATGATTAACTTGTTCTATTTTCACAACACCATGCCTTTCCAGAATCCTAACCTTTGGTTCAGTTGTTTTTAAAATATTTTGTCAAATTTCAAGGTTATTTTGAATAAACATTTTTTAATTATTTGAATTTATCCCCAAAATATGTAGCATAATTTGATTAGAATTCATACTATATTGTTTTCAAACAATTTGTTTTATTGGAGGCAGATATAGGAAGAAACATACATCCTCAGAGTCATGAGTGTTTGCTTTACAGCAACTAACAGATCCTTGGTGAAGTGAATTATTTTTAAAAAATCAAGCTTTATCTATTTCTTTTCCTTATTGTTAAAGAAATCTTCATTGTGAGAAAAGATAGAAAATGCAGACAAAACAGATGTAAAATACTTATAATCATCTTTTCATTTATATGTATATATATTTTAAGCAAGAATAGGGTAATATCTCACACCATTTTGTAACCTGCTGTTTTCACTTAATATATTATGAATACTTTTCCATATCAACAAATATATTTCTGTGACTTTTTAATGGCTATGTAATATTCCATATGATCAAATTCAGTGGCTTTTAGATATTTTGGTCTCAAGACTCCTTTATACTCTTAAAAATTATTGGATACTCCAAAGAATTTTTATGTGAGTTGTATCTATCAATATTTGCCATATTATAAATTAAAACTGAGAAATTATAAAATATTTTATCCATTCATTTCAAAAGAATAAACCAATTATATGTAAATAACCTTTTATGCAAAATAATTATATTTTCTAAAATAAAAATTTAGTGAAAGAGGGGCATTGTTTTATATTTTTGGAGTGTTCTAAAACCTGGCTTGAAAGAAGGCAGCTAAATGCTCATATCCCCTTCTGCATGCAATCTATTATGATACCACATATCATATAGCTTCTGGAAAACACTGTCTACTCACAAAAGAATGAGAATAAAAAGGACAAATGATGTTGTAATATTATTAAGAAAAAGCTGATCTTCCAGATTCTCTGAAAGTGTCTCAGGGACCACCCTACATGAGTACCTGGGACTCCCAGGGAGCTCTGCACCATGTTTTAAGAAATGTTGATCTAACCAATGCTTGATTTGTAAACATCTGCATTGTATATAAACTGTATCTTGTTCATAGAAATACATTCCAGATGCTTGAGTACATTTTAATAAGCTAAATGAAAGGCTAGAATGTTGTCATTCATTGGAATGCAGCATAAATTTTCAATAATAAAAATAACCACTTACAAATTGCTTTATACATGGTAGTCACTTTGTTAAGGACTTAAGAGGCATTTTCTTAACACATGTCCACAACACTGTGAGGTAGATAATTCCATTTTTAATAATGGAAAAGATGCAGAAAAGTTCATGATTGCAGATGTTTCAACTTAGGTCTTCCTCACTAGAAAGCCCATACTATCAATCAAAATAGCATTAACTGCCTCCCATGAGGTACAGCAGTTAGAACGGGAACTGAGTACAGGTATGAAGTAGAGCTGGGTGGTATATCAAATAGTGATTTGTTATTATATTAATGTATCAATATCTAGATAATTTCATAGAGCTTATCTACATAATTGTGAGAATTTGATTTTTCAAACAAGTTTCATCTTACCTACTAGATACTTAGTCCACTGTAGATGTAGCAATTAGATGCAAATCAAGACATTTACATAAAATCATCTACATGACACATGTAATTTTTGTATAGATGTTTTCTGCTATATCGTCATTGTTTTTACTGTAACCTCCCATTATTTTTATGTAGGTGCCTTTTCACACCAATGAATAAGTTCATTGATCTGATATAAATAACATGTAATAGCTTCCCTTACTGAGAATTTCCTAAATACTGACTCTGTGCTAGCTGCTTTCTATGCATTATCTCTTTCTAATCCTTAAAACTACTCTACAGGGGTAGGTATAAATTACCACGACTTTACAGATGAAGAAACTGATGCTTAAAGAGGAAAGACGCAAAGCAGAGGAAACTGGGACTGAACCAAAGGCTGTCTTTAACTGCTTTCTACCAACTTCATGGGGATCATATGCCCTCCATCTCTTTATGCTCTACAGCACACAGTAAATGCCAAAGGACTACAAAGTAAGGATGTGAAATTGATACAACCAGCACCCCTACATACTGTGGTCATCCAGTTGGAGGTCTGTGAGCCACTTCACACAGAGCATAGCAACTCGGTACTCAGGTCCTATTTGACACAGCCCAGGCCAAGATCTGGCCAGTATCTCTTCTCTGATCCACAATGATGACAAGCCATAAAGTACAGCATACACTGTGATTACTTCTCTCTCTTAAAACAGCATCGGCCATTTCAGAAAGGTTGGATTACACAATATGTTGGAAATTCACAACATTTATTTCTGGAGTTGACATTGGCCATTGGATCAGATATCTATGTCAGGTTCTGGCATTAGGCAGAAGAAGAAAAATAATTTTTTGTGAAAGTATTTGAGGGGATATGATCATAACAACCCTGTGACAATTATAGAACATAAGGACGATGCTCCTTAAAGGCAGTTGAATTTTATAAAATACCCCGAGTCTTCTAAAAATAACCTGAAAGGCTTTGGAAGAAAGGTTTCATGTAAAATAAAAGAATACTATATATAAAGCCAGAAGAATATAGGATATAATATGCATATATATATACTTATTTATATGAACAAATGAATGAAATATAGTATACTGAGAATATATTCCTAGTAACAGAATAAGATACATGCATGTAGAGCAGATGTCATCTTGAATCCCCTGGGAGATAAGGACCAACATAACCTGAACCCCAAACCCATAGCCAACTGTAGAGTGATTGCGTGTTACACTGTAGCAGAGACTGCCGGTTGCCTACACAATAGCCATTCTCCTTTTTAGTGTTAGAACCCCAATATTGTGTAAAATGCCAAAATGCCCAGTAAATATATGTGGTCTCTCAGTTTTCCATGCAATCAGGGGATGCCATGTCAAAAAGTTCTGGCCTCTAACACATAAGCAAAAATCTGACACAGATTTATTGGTGAAGTCTTGCTTTTTCTGACAAAGGCACTACCTTCTTCCTTACTCTTTTTAATTTTTTTAACTGTAAAATTGGTTGCTTTTTTTTTTTTAATTTTACTTTAAGTTCTGGGGTACATGTGCAGACCTTGCAGGCTTGTTACATAGGCATACACATGCCATGGTGGTTTGCTGTCTCCATCCCCCCATCACCTACATTACGTATTTCTCCTAATGTTATCCCTCTCCAATCTCCCCACCCTCTGTTATCCCTCCCCTAACTCCTACCCCGAAAAAAAAAACCCCAGTGTGTGATGTTCCCCTCCCTGTGTCCGTGTGTTCTCATTGTTCAACACCCACTTATGAGTGAGAACATGCGGTGTTTGGTTTTCTGTTCTTGTGTAAGTTTACTGAGAATGATGATTTCCAGATTCCTCCATGTCCCTGCAAAGGACATGAACTCACCCTTTGTAATGGCTGCATAGTATTCCATGGTGTAAATGTGCCACATTTTCTTTATCCAGTCTATCTTTGATAGGCATTTGGGTTGGTTCCAAGGCTTTGCTATTGTAAACAGTACCACAATGAACACACGTGTGCATGTGTATTTCTAATAGATAGATTTATAGTTCTTTGGGTATATACCCAATAATGCGATTGCTGGGTCAAATGGTATTTCTAGTTCTAGATCCTTAAGGACTTGCCACACCGTCTTCCACAATGGTTGAACTAATTTACACTCCAACCAATAGTGTAAAAGTGTTCCTTTTTCTCCACATCCTCTCCAGCATCTGTTGTCTCCAGATTTTTTAATGATCGCCATTCTAATTGGTATGAGACAGTATCTCAATGTGGTTTTGATTTGCATTTCTCGAAAGACCAATGATGATGAGAATATTTTCATATGCTTTTTGGCCACATAAATGTCTTCTTTTGAAAAGTGTCTGTTCTTATCTCTTGCCCACTTTTTGATGGGGTTGTTTTATCTTGTATATTTGTTTTAGTTCTTTGTAGATTCTGGATATTAGCCGTTTGTCAGATGGGCAGATTGCAGAAGTTTTTTCCCATTCTGTTGGTTGCCAGTTCACTCTAATGATTGTTTCTTTTGCTGTGCAGAAGCTCTGAAGTTTAATTAGATACCATTTGTCTACTTTGGCTTTTGTTGCCATTGCTTCCAGTACAAAAACCACATGATTATCTCAATAGATGCAGAGAAGTCCTTCAACAAAATTCAACAGCCCTTTATTCTAAAAACTCTTAATAAACTTGGTATCAATGGAACATATCTCAAAATAGTAAAAGCTATTTATGACAAACCCACAGCCAATATCATACTGAATGGGCAAAAGCTGGACGCATTCCCTTTGAAATCCAGCACTAGACAAGGATGCCCTTTCTCACCATTCCTATTCAACATAGTGTCAGAAGTTCTAGCCAGAGCAATCAGGCAAGAAAAAGAAATAAAGGATATTCAATTAGGAAAAGAGGAAGTTAAATTGTCTCTATTTGCAGATGACATGAATTGTATATTTAGAAGACGCATCGTCTCAGCCCAAAGTCTCCTTAAGATGATAAGCAACTTTAGCAAATTCTCAGAATACAAAATCAATGTGCAAAAATCACAAGCATTCCTATACACCAATAACAGACAAACAGAGAGCCAAATCAAAAGTGAACTCCCATTCACAATTGCTACAAACAGAATAAAATACCTAGGAATATAACTAACAAAGGATGTAAAGGACCTCTTCAAGGAGAACTATAAACCACTGCTCAAGGAAATAGAACACAAACAGATGGAAAAAGATTCCATCCTCATGGTTAGGAAGAATCAATATTGTGAAAATGGCCACTCTGCCCAAAATAATTTATAGATTCAATGCTATCCCCATCAAGCTACCATTCACCTTCTTCACAGAACTGGAAGAAAACACCTTAAACTTCATATGGAACCAAAAAAGAGCCGGCATAGCCAAGACAATCTAAACAAAAAGAACAAACCTGGAAGCATCACACTATTTGACTTCAAACTATACTACAAGGCTGTGGTAATCAAAACAGCATGGAACTGGTACCAAAACAGAGATATAGAGCAATGGATCAGAACAGAGGCCTTGGAAGTAATGCCACACATCTACAACCATTGGATCTTTGACAAATCAGACAAAAACAAGCAATGGGGAAAGGATTTCCTGTTTAATAAATGGTGTTGTGAAAACTGGCTAGCCATGTGCAAAAAGCTGAAACTGGACCCCTTCCTTACGCCTTATACAACAATTAACTCCAGGTGGATTAAAGATTTAAACATAATACCTAACATCATAAAAACCCTAGAAGAAAACCTAGGCAAAACCATTCAGGACATAGGCATAGGCAAGGTCTTTCTCCTTCTTTATTCTTACTGCACTCAACAGGAGACTGGAGGCAGAGTGACCATCTAGTGACCATTACTAAACAAGTGTGAAGAAGCCAAGAGCATAAAGTTAGCAAGAGCTCAGGATCCTGGTCCCACCTGAGAGCCAAAGCACCAGTCCTGTATCTCTTCCTTAGGACTTCCTGTCATCCCAGGAAAACAAATTCCAATTTGGTTAAGCCCCAAGAGCTGGAGTTCTGTGATATGTGTCCTGGCACATTCTGGCTCAGCCACAGGCACAGTAAATGGTCTCTAGGTACATTATTTCTTTAAATCCTCAAAACAACTGTATTACATAGGCAGTGTTAGGTACCATTTTATAGATTATAACACTGAGAGTTATCTACAAAACTTTCTCCCAAATGTGAAGCGGTGGGCTGAAAATGAGAAAACATAGAACATCTAGATTTATGAGCAATGGCATATAATGTCCAGATCTCTCATGAGTCGTAATTAAGTAGTAAAAATAAATAATTCACAAGGAAAATGAACAATAATGATCTTCTCACTTGTCTGGCAAACTCCTGCTTCTCTTTAAGCCCAAATTAAATGCCAACTCCCTAGGAAACTCTTTGTGGACTCACCCAGGTGGATCATCTTTGCCGTCCTCTCTCCTCAGATAGCCCCCTGTAGTAGCATTTATTGTGCTTTATTATAACGGATATGTTTATGTGTCTCAACCACCAGACTGGGAGCCATTTGAGGATAATAATCAGGTCTTATGTATTCAGATCTTTCTAGGGGTAAGCACAACACTCAGCATAATGGGTGCAGTGCATGATTTGAATTGGCAAAGCCCTCATTAGTAATTTTTTTAAAAAAAACTGTTTTCCGATTTTTAGATGGAGATCCATAGCAAATGATGGGATGCTACAAATCAGCTCTAATAACTTAAAGACAAATTACAAATATAGGAAACTAATGATTATGAGAAATCAAAGAGAAATAAATTACAGAAAACTGGAGAATGTAATAACGCAAATTAGGGATTTTCTTGAATTTATGTGTAAAAGCAATGTCTATGTTTTGCAGCAAAATGAAGACCATATTCTTTGGTTTTGGTTTGATTGTTAAAAATTTGAGACTTTTTTTTATTTTTTTACAATTGCTTTGGATAAGACCAGAAACATGAATACTTTTTTGCTTTTGCTTTTTTTTTTTTTTTTTTTTTGGCAAAGTCTACAAAAATAAGTATTTGAAAACTTTAGGACAGGTTTCAAGAGGTAGGCTAGTGACCATGCAACTTGTAGGAAAATACATGTTATCATTATTCACCTGAGAAATGCAAGGGTACAAGTGACAAAATTGCACTTAGTTGGTGCTACTGCTGAACACAAGGGAAGTGGGGCCCTGTCCACAGCTCCACAAGTTAAAGGCCACGCTCTGGCCTCTTTCATCCATTCCTCCCTACTAGACAAAAAGGACGCGTCCACCCAGAGCCTGCGTCCCCACTTCTGGGCCATGCCTCAGGTTCTAGAATTCCTACCCAGATGATCCTACTTTTTTTTTTTTTTTAAGAGGGAATCTCACTCTGTCACCCAGGATAGAGTGCAGTAGTATGATCTCTGCTCACTGCAACCTCCACCTCCTGGGCTCGTGAATCTCCTGTCTCAGCCTCCCAAGTAGCTGGGATTACAGACACCTACCACCATGCCAACCTAATTTTTGTATTTTAGTAGAGACAGGATTTCATGATGTTGGCCAGGCTGGTCTCAAACTCCTGACCTTAAGTGATCTGCTTGCCTTGGCCTCCCAAAGTGCTGGGATTATAGGCATAATCCACCGCCCCGATGATCTACTTCTAAGGCTAATTGTAGTCTTTCTCTTGGGTCAAGGGCAGACTGACCTAGCCCTAGAGGATGACCAAGAAGTAGAAAAAAGGATGTCGGGAGTGGACAAAGCTCAAACACACAGGCAGGGATGGCCCCCACACAAACTCCCAAGGTCCCTTCCTGTGTAGCAGGAGGCGGGCCACCGGCCACTGTTGTCTCTCCGAACTGCCATGTCTCAGTGCACTTCTCCAAGCCAACTGACAATCACAAGCTCCACCCTGGCCTTCCAAGTCCTCAGTGGGTATTTTTATCAAAGTAAGAGGATAGAACATTTTTTACTTGTTTGTGATCCTGATTTATAAATTAAAATTAAAGCACACCTTTTAACTAGATTTCTATTTACGTTCTTGCCCTGGGCACCCTTAATGTGAGGACTCAGTAATGATGATAGTCAGTATATAAAATTGATAAAGAAAAAGATAAAACCTAAAAGACTAATAGATTAAAAGGTTTCCCCCTCCAAATTCACAGTAAATGTGATCTCTGAGATGAGAAGACTTCAGAGCCTAAAAGCACATGATACAAAATAAATGCTGATTAAGCCCTTGCGGAATGAATTAATTTTAGCACATATTGCATGTTAAGCTTAATAATAGCACTGTCTATATGATGTAATTTGGGGTATGCAGGAAAGCCAAGCATGACCAGGACCGCCCGCCACCCCACTGGACCTCACAGGGTCCTACAATGTCCTCAGGTGACCTTGGCATCTCCTCTCCTGGCCACTTCAGTGCCTCTGGATCCCTCCATGCTGTTCATGGGATCACCATTTTTTGTTGTTGTTGTTCTCATCCTTTTGGTTTTCAGACAGACTTTCATCCTTCTTGACATCTCAGCAATATCTCTGACCTCTCCGAGCCTCATCCTATCTCAACCTCTGCGAATCAGCAGCCAACACCAGAAACTCCCAGTCTCTCTGCCCAACCCCGACTCCCAAATTCCCACAGCAATCACCCTGTACTAATTCTCCCTGCAGGGTGTCAGTGAACCTTTCTTCCCTATTATATGTGGGAACAATGTCTTACTTAATTTTGCTTTCCCACAGCACCTGGCACAGGGCTTCTCACCCAGTTGGCACTGAAGAACATTTTTGGAATATTCATTGAATGAATTTTGGATGCAGTGGAACCATTTTTAAACAGTTTTATGTTCCTAAATTCCTACAAGAATATTTTGTGTTAAGAGGATAGGCTCTGGCATCAGGCTGCCTGGATTCTAATCCCTGCTCTGCCACCTCCCACTTGTGTGATCTTATGCAAATCAACCTCAGTTTCCTCCTCTGTAAGACAGAAATGATGACAGCACCTACCTCATAGAGTTGCTGTAAAGATTCATGGAGTTAACACATGTAAAGCTAAAAAGTGCTCAGAACAGTACTTGGCACATGATTAGCCTTTAATACATGTTAGTTTTTGTTGTTTGGTTTTTGAGACAGAGTCTCTGTCTCCCAGGCTGGAGTGCAGTGGCACAATCTTGGCTCGCTGCGACCTCTGCCTCCAGATTCAAGTGATTCTCCTGTCTCAAACCACAGGTGTGCACCACCACGCCAAGTTTTTGTATTTTTAAAATAGAGATGGGGTTCCACCATATAGGCCGGGCTGCTCTCCAACTCCTGACCTCAAGTGATCCGCCTGCCTCACCTCCCAAAGTGCTGGGATTATAGGCGTGAGCCACCACACCAGGCCACGTGTTAGTTTTTATTTAATCTTCTCAACAAGCTTACTCTGTAGGTACTATCGTTTCCATTTTCTAGTTAAAGAAACTTAAGGTGCTTGAAGGACTAAAGTAATGAGTCCAACCTCATAGAGCCAGTGCTGTACAACTGGAATTCCCACCAGGATCAGCCCACTCAGACCTAGGGTTACAGACTCCTCACTACATCATTGTACTGCACAAGGCAGTCACTAATGAATGCCTTGTGACTCAGCATGATGGAAACAGTGGAGCAGACACCAGATAGTTGCAAACCCGTCAGCCCAAATTGCCCTGTGGTTTTGCTATCTGAGAATGGGGAAGTACAAGGAGGGTAATTTCTCAAATCACACAGCTGTTTTGAGTCAGGCCTGGGAATCAATGTGAACTGAATATTTGCTCCCCATGAGATGTCAGACCTGCCCCATTCACCTCTCTGGCACTAGGAACACACTGTGCCTGGTGAGAAGGGATGTGGTTCACAACTGCCCCACTCAGTCCATATAAAGGGCCACATGGAAGCCACAGGGGGGAAAAATAAGGTTCTGCAATACATCCCAAGACAGATTAATATTTAATAGTTTTAGAAGCACAAGACTGACTAAAACTCCAGTAGGCACCCAATAAATACCTGGGAGCTTGTCTTCTTGATAGAACTCTCCTGAATCTGACAACTGGCCAAATCATTGCCTTTAGGAGCTGTCTCTGCCCCCAACCCCAATATATTCATCCATATCCATAGTAAATTAAGCCCTTAATCAAAAGGTCTATGAAAGTAGAAGAAGCAGTGTTTATTCTGATATTTTAAGTTCTCCAACTCTTAAGGATCTGATATACTAAATTTCTTTTTGTGTTAGGAAATTGTTTTTAAGAACACGTACCTGGCATATCCTATGTCAGGGGAACATACCAAGAAACTATAGAAATAATTCCTAATGCCAGTAAAAGGCCAAAACAAATAAGCAACATAATAGATGCTAGAGTGTGCTCAAGTTATTCAGTATCTTGATGAGGTATTTTTTTCTCATATTGGGTTGTTTTTCATTGTAGGTTTTGTTTGTTTGTTTTTGTTTTAAGGTAGTGTCTTGATCTGTGGCCCAGGCTGGTCTTGAACTCTTGGGCCCAAGCGATCTTCCCATATCAGCCTTCTGAATAGCTGAGACTATAGGCACACACCATTCACCTAGCTCAGATTAGTTTTTAATTTTTATTTCTTTTTATCCTTTTCTTTTCTTTTCTGAAACTGGGTCTTGCTATGTCATGTAGATGCAGTGGCACAATCTTGGTTCACTGCAAACTCCGCATCCTGTGATCCAGTGATCCTCCCACCTTAGCCTCCAAGTAGCTGGGACTATAGGTGGGTACCACCACACCTGGCTAAGTTTTGTACTTTTATGTAGAGACAGATTCTTAACATGTTGCCTGTAGCTGGTCTCGAATTCCCAGATCAAGGGAGCTTCCTGTCTCAGCCTTCCAAAATGCTGGGATTACAGCATTTTGTAGCCACCACACCTGGCATGTCAGGCACTTGAAGATCATAATTTTTACTGTGATCATTAATTAACAATTTCCTATTTTTCAAAGGCTTTCATTAATCATTGAATTACTTCATGTTTCAGATAGGTGCAAACCCATCAGCCTATGCTAATGGATTTCATGTCTAGATACTTCAATAAATCAAATTTAAGCAATTTCTTTAAATTCAGCTCTTTAGAATAGATTGTTTCTTAAATACAGTAACCAAAAGCTAATTTAAGTTAAATTTAAAAATTAGTATTAAGCAGGTAATTTAGCTCCAATTTCTCAAAATTGGAAAAAAACGCAAAAGAAAATAACCACAGAAACTTTTCTCAGAGTTCAATGCATAGGTAATGCAAAATAACAACACATGCTAATATAAAAAATTTGCTTTTAAAAATGTCCTTTAAACTACAGGTCATAATCCACTGGTAGGTCATAAAATCAATTCAGTAAGTCACAAATAGCATCCCTTTTGAAATACAATTTTAAAAAGATAATTTTTATCTTTTTAAAATTGTATTTTAAAAAGATAATTTTTATCTTTTTAAAATTGTATTTTAAAAAGATAAAAATTATCAGAATATATTGCAGCTGGTAGGTATATTTTTGTCTCAACTCTGTGTGAATACACACACACACACACAGACACACACACGTTTATTGGCAATGAGTTCTCACAGAATTTTTTTTTAACTGTAGATTTCCATAAAATGTGTTTGAAAGCCTTGTTCTACAGATGTCCTTGAGTTAACACATCTTCAGCTCACTCCTCTGGACTATGTACATGTACAATATAGTACATTAAGTCAACAGAAGTTTCTTGAATGCCTATGTGAAAATTAGCATTCTTGCTCATGACCCAGCAGCGCCCCAAACTATCTAAGATTCATTTATGTTCACCATACTCTAGTTCATTTTACCATGGAATAAAATGAAAAAGTATTTAGGCCAATCCAAAGGTAAGCAAAAAATTAAATTAACTAAAAAGCCCCATTGTTCAAACATAATGATGGTTGTTTATAATAACCCTTTGGAAATTTGAAACTGAAAACTACTTCCTTAGCATTTTTTTCCTCCATCCTGTACACACACTGATAAGTTATTATGGGCAAGAAATGTTTGGGAGGATATGAGTTAGCACAGAATTTTCATTCAAGGGGAAAAAAAGTGTTATATTTATTTTGAGAAGAAATGTCATGTAAAAATTACACAGATTCACAACTTTTAAGCAATGTATGCTTTCTAAAGTTTGATACTGTTTCTTTCAGCACAATTTCTCAATCTATTTCAATGCTATGAACTTTTATCATTATTTAAAAATTAATATTTGAATAAAATTCCATCTCAATTACATAGATTCACAATTATAAAATTAAAAAAATATTTAGTTTGTAGCTTAGAGCATACCAGAATTCACTCACATTATATAACAAGATTCTGTATTTGTGGGGAAAGACATTGCTGAACACATTAGTGTAAATACTAATGGTTGTTAAGAAGGTTGATAAAATTTTTAAATCACTTTCATTTTGAACATTTGAAGTAATTTGGGGTGCCTTAAGTGCTTCAGTGAAATATCTCTCACAGAGTACGTCTTCAAAAAATGTTGATTAAATGACATATTTGGAGAGTTAATAAGTGAAGCAATCAAGCAGAAGCAATAAAAACAGGTGAAATCTATTGAACAGCTGCTATGTGCCAGGAACTAAGCTAGGCAATTCAATGTGATATCTCATTTTATCCTCATAAAAATGTGGAAGTGGATACTACCATTATGGCCATTACACAGATGAAACCACTAAGACTTAAAAAACTTTTTCAAGGTCCTATAGCTAGTAAATGGAAGAATAGGATCTAGGATTTGAGATGGAAATAAAATTCAGTATTGGATCCAAATTCTCACAATCTTAAGAGAATTCCTTTGAGCTGCTTTGTTCTTGTGAAAGAGCTTTCCGGCCAGGCACAATGACTTAACGCCTATAATCGCAGCCAGCGCTTTGGGAGGGTGGGGTGAGCAGATGGCTTAAGCTCAAGAGGTCCAGACCAGCCTGGACAACATGGAGAAATGCCATCTCTACTAAAAAAGATTTTAAAAATTAGCCAGCTATGGTGGTGCACCTGTAGTCCCAGCTACTTGGGAGCCTGAGGTGTGAGGATCGCTTGATCCCAGGGGGTAGAGGTTGCAGTGAGCCGAGATTGCACCATTGCACTCCAGCCTGAGCAACAGAGAGATACCGTGTCTCAAATAAAAAAAAAGAAAAGAAAAGGAAAAAAGAAAGAAAGATAAAAGAAGCTTCCCACTTCAGACCCAAGACCAGAATGATTTCTCCACCTTTTGGAGTCTTTGGGAAATGGAATATATGTTTGAGAAATAGACTTATGTCTAATCTGCAGAAGGAATCTTGCTCATGGTAGTGGTGGGAGGAAGTGGGGCTGTGCAGTTGTGTCTTGAGAAGGCCTCTCAAGCTAAGACATTGTTCTTCTCAAAGCAGTTTCTCTCCTTCATGCTCAATGAGCCCTGACACTTTGATGTCCTGGATCTGTTACTTATATTTCTCTTCTACTGGAAACCTGCAGACTCTCAGCTCTTCTCAGGGAGACAGGGCCAGGTTGTTCTCCCTAAAGCACTGGTTGCTGGTTGAATCAACTGTGGGTGGACAGGAAACCAGTAGGTGGCTTTATTCAAAGGGTCTCACCCAACAATGGCAGTAGGATAATCTAAGCTAGCCAAGCTAAATTCCTCTGGAATTTGGCTCAGAAAATAGGGAGAAGGGAATGGAAAAGAATGAAGAAAGAAGCTGAGAAAGTAAGAGAGAAACTATATGGAACCATAAGAAAGAGTCAAGAAGGCAAAAGTCCCCCAGAGCTGGCTTTCTGTTCCAGCTCCAATCCATACATGGTTATTCATATTTCATTTTTTTTTAAAGTTTTTTGACATCTCTTTTTTTTCTTAAGGAACTCACTGTTTCTTCTTCTAACTGATCTATTTAAATTCTCACTGTGACTATGAAATACAGAATTAAAACCATAGACATTACTCTTTGAGCATCTATTAACAATTATCTCATAATAACTCTATCACCCAGACCTTGTCAAAGGGTAAGAGAGGTCTGTGCTTTTTCTAAATGGCTCCTGGTATATGTAAAAATGTCAAAACACCTGTGTGCAACTTGCAAAAAGTTAAAGCTTTTAGTTTAGCTTTTTAATGAAAAGGTAGACCTTTTCTTCCTCAGTCTTGTCAGTGGATCACTGTGACCATGCAAACCTCTACCAGAGATTGTATCAAAACTCAGTACTTGCAGCTCTGAGTGAACATGAAGCCAAATAGCCCTTTGGGATCCCACTCTGCTGTCCTTGATATTGCTTTAGCAAGGAGAGGGCAGGGCCAAAGCTGAGGGGGGACGGGGACACAGGATGGATGTGTTAGAGCAGGGGGACTTTGGTTCCAGGGAAACAAAAGGGCCAAGTCTATGGTGAAAAAGACCTTCAGCAAGTGGATAAACAGGAGTGCTGGGAACACATGAGAAAGATGAGATGAGGGAGAAGCCAATCCAAGATGGCTTAATAGGAACAGCTCTGGAGTGCAGTTCCCAGCAAGAACAATGCAGAGGGTGAGTGATCACCACATTTCCAAATGAGTTTTTACTGCCCACAGATGAGGAGATTCTGGGCTGAAAAGCACCACAAGTTTCCAGCATGGTTGTTTAAGCTGGCACAGCAGGTCTCCACACAAAAACTCACACAAATCTAGGCAGCCATTTCACCTAGTGCCTGGAATGTCTGGGAGACAGACTCACCCATTCAACTGAAAAAAAGGGACTGAAACAGGGAGCCAGGTGATCTGGCTCAGCAGGTCCCACTCACACAAAGACCAGCAATCTGAAACACTCTGGATTGATAGTTTTGCAGCAAATGCAGCTGGACCCGGATGGTCCAGCTCTGTAGGGGAAAGGATGTTTGCCATTACTGAGGCAGTCCGCCATTACTGAGGCATTCCATCATTATTGAGGCAGGCTGCCATTACCGAGGCAGTTGTAACTATACCTCTGTAAACAAAACCACAAGGAAGTTCACAGAGCAACTGGGCAGAGCCCACAGCAGCTCAGCAATGCCTCTGCTGGCAGACTGTGACTAGGCTACCTTCTTGCTGGGCAGGGCATCTCTGAAAAGAGGCAGCAGCACATCAGAAACCCATAAATAAAGCCCCACTTTCCCAGGACAAAGCACCTGGGAAAAAACGTGGTTATGAGTTACATTGCAGCAGAATTAAATGTACCTGAACAACAGCGCTGAATGGAACAATGGAGTTCCTAGTTCAGCACTTGAGGGCCTATAAGAAGCAGATTGTCTCCTCAAGCAGCTCCCTGACCCCTGTATATCCAAAGAGACACCTCATAAAGGAGAGCTCAGGCTGACATCTGGTAGGTCTCCTTCTGGGATGAAGTAACAGTAGAAGAAACTGGCAGCAACCTTGACTGTTCTGCAGCTCCTGCAAGTGATCCCCAGGCAAGCAGGGTCTGGAGTGGACCTCCAGCAGTCCTACAGCAGAGGGGCCTGACTGTTAGAAGGAAAACTAAAACACAGAAAGAAATAATTTCAACATCAACAAAAAGGACATCCACTCAGAGACCCCATACAAAAGTCACCAACTACAAAGACCACAGGTAGATAAACCACAAAGATGGGACGAAACCAGCACAAAAAGATGAAAACACCAAAACCCAGAACACCTCTCCTCCTCCAAGGGATCACAACTCCTCACCAGCAAGGGAACAAAGCTGGATAGAGAATGAGTCTGATGAATTGACAGAAACAGGCTTCAATGTGGATAATAGCAAACTTCTCTTAGCTAAAAGAGCATGTTCCAGCCCAATGAAAAGGAACTAAGAACCTTAAAAAAAGCTTAGATGAAATGTTAACGTGAATAAACAGCTTAAAGAAGAATATAAATGACCTGATAGAGCTCAAAAACGCAACAAGAGAACTTCACGAAACATACACAAGCTTCAATAGCTGAATCAACCAAGCAGAAGAAAGGACATCAGAGATTGAAGATCAACTCAATGAAATAAAATGAGAAGGCAAGATTAGAGAAAAAAGAGTGAAAAGAAATGAACAAAGCCTCCAAGAAGTATGGGATTATGTGAAAAGACCTCATCTACGTTTGATAGGTGTACCTGAATGTGACAAAGAAAATGAATTCAAACTGCAAAACACTGTTCAGGATATTATCCAAGAGAACTTCCCCAACCTAGCAAGGCAGGCCAACATTCAAGTCCAGGAAATACAGAGAACACCACAAAGATATTCAAGAAGAGCAACCCCAAGGCACATAATCGTCAGATTCACCAGGGTTGAAATGAAGGGAAAAAGCTAAGTGTAGCCAGAGAGAAAGGTCAGGTTACCCACAAAGGGAAGCCCATCAGACTCACAGTGGATCTTTCAGCAGAAACCCTACAAGCCAGAAGAGAGTGGGGGCCAATATTCAACATCCTTAAAGAAAAGAACTTTCAACCTAGAATTTCATATCCAGCCAAACTAAGCTTCTTAAGCAAAGGAGAAACAAAATCCTTTATGAACAAGCAATTGCTGAAAGATTTCATCACCACCAGGCCTGCCTTACAAGAGCTCCTAAAAGAAGCACTAAACATAGAAACGAACAACCAGTATCAGCCACTCCAAAAACATACCAAATGGAAAAGAGCATCGATACAATGAAGAACCTGTATCAATTAATGGGCAAAACAACCAGCTAGCATCAAAATGGTAGGATCAAATTCACACATAACAATATTAACCTTAAATGTAAATGGGCTAAATGCCCCAATCAAAAGACACAGACTGGCAAATTGGATAAAAAGCCAAAACCCATCTGTGAGCTGTATCCAGGAAACCCATCTCACATGCAAGGACACACATAGGCTCAAAATAAAGAGATAGAGGAAGATCTACCAAGCAAATGGAGAGGAAAAAAAAAAAGCAGGAGTTACAATTCTCATACTTGATAAAATAGACTTTAAAGGAACAAAGATCAAAAGAGACAAGGACATTACATAATGGTAAAATGATCAATGCAACAAGGAGAGCTAATGATCCTAAATATATATGCATCCAATACAGGAGTGCCCAGATACATAAAGAAAGTTCTTAATGACTACAAAGAGACTTAGACTCCCACACAATAATAGTGGGAGGCTATAACATCCCATTGTCAATATTAGACAGACCAACCAGACAGAAAACCAATAAGGATATCCAGGATTTGAACTCAATCTGGACCAAGCAAACCTAATAGATATCTACAGAATTCTCTACCCCAAATCTACAGAATATACATTCTTCTCAGCATCACATGGCACTTATTCTAAAATTGACCACATAATTCGAAGTAAATCACTCCAGAGCATATGCAAAAGAACGGAAATCATAACAAACAGTCTCTCAGACCACAGTGCAATCAAATTAGAACTCAGGATTAAGAAACTAACTCAGAACTTCACAACCAATAGCCAGATTAATAAAAAATAAAAGAGAGAGTAATCAAATAGATGCAATAAAACACAATAAAGGGGATATCACCACCAATTCCACAGAAATGCAAACTACCATCAGAGATTACTACAAACAACTCTAGGCAGATAAACCAGTAAACCTGGAGGAAATGGAAATTCCTGGACACTTGCACACTCCCAAGCCTAAATCAGGAAGAAGTTGAAACCCTGAATATATCAATAACAAGGGCTGAAGTTGAGGCAGCAATTAATAGCATACCAACCAAAAAAAGCCCAGGTCCAGATATGTTCACAGCCAAATTCTACCAGATGTACAAAGAGGCACCGGTACCATCCCTTCTGAAACTATTCCAAACACTACAAAAAAAAGGGAATTCTTTCCAAATCATTTTATGAGACCAACATCATCCTGATACCAAAACCTGGTAGAGACTCAACAAGAAAAGAAAACTTCAGGCCAATATCCATGATGAACGTTGATGCAAAAATCTTCAATAAAATACTTGCAAACCAATTGCAACAGCCATCAAAAAGCTTACCATCATGATCAAGTAGGTTTCATCCTGGGGATGCAAGGCTGGTTTAACATTCCCAAGTCTATAAACATAATCCACCACATAATTAGAACCAAAGACAAAAACCACGATTATCTCAACAGATGCAGAGAAGGTCTTTGACAAAATTCAACAGCCCTTTATGCTAAAAACTCTCAATAAATTAGGTATCGATGGAATGTATCTCAAAATAATAAAAGCTATTTATGACAAGCCCACAGCCAATATCATACTGAATGGGCAAAAACTAGAAGCATTCCCTTTGAAATTTCACACTAGACAAGGATGCCCTCTCTCACCAATCCTATTCAATATAGTATTGGAAGTTCTAGCCAGAGCAATCAGGCAAGAAAAAGAAATAAACTGTATTCAATTAGGAAAGGAGGAAGTCAAATTGTCTCTATTTGCTGATGACATGATTGTATAGAAGACCCCATTTTCTCAGCCCAAAATTTCCTGAAACTGGTAAGCAACTTCAGCAAAGTTTCAGGTTACAAAATCAATGTGCAGAAATCACAAGCACTCCTATACACCAATAACAGACTTAAAGAGAGCCAAATCAAGAATGAACTACCATTCATAATTGCTACAAAGATAATAAAATACCTAGGAATATTCCCATTAAATAAGTTATATTTTGAATATTAAAAAAATACCTAGGAATACAACTAGCAAAGGATGTAAAGAATCTCTTCAAGGAGAACTATGAACCATTGCTCAAGGAAATAAGGGAGAACACAAACAGATGGAAAAACAATCCATGCTCATGGTTAGGAAGAATCAATATTATGAAAATGGCCATACTGCCCAAAGTAATTTATAGATTCAATGCTATCCCCATCAAGTTACCTGTGACCCTCTTCAAAGACCTGGAAAAAACCACCTTAAACTTCATATGGAACCAAAAGAGACCCTGCATAGCCAAGACAGTCCTAAGCAAAAAGACCAAAGCTGGAGTCATCACGCTACCTGACTTCAAACTATACTACAAGTCTACAGTTATCAAAGCAGCCACATACTGGTACCAAAATAGAGATATAGACCAATGGATCAGAACAGAAGCTTTGGAAGTAATGCCATACATCTACAACCATCTGATCTTTGACAAACAGGACAAAAACAAACAATGGGGAAAGGATTCCCTGTTTAATAAATGGTGTTAGGAAAACTGGCTAACCATGTGAAGAAAACTGAAACTGGAACCCTTCCTGACACCTTACACTAAAATTAACTCCATATGGATTAAAGACTTAAACATAAAAGCTAACACCATAAAAACCCTAGAATAAAGCCTAGGCAAAACCATTCAGGACATAGGCATAGGCAAGGATTTCATGACTAAAGTACCAAAAGTATTGGCAACAAAAGTCAAAATAGACAAATGGAACCTAATTAAACTCCAGAGCTTCTATACAGCAAAAGGAACAAGCATTAGAGTGAACCAGCAACCAACAGAATGGGAAAAAATTTTTGCAATCTACCCATCCGAGAAAGTGCTAATATCCAGAACCTACAAAGAACTAAAGCAGATTTACGAGAAAAACAAACAAACCCATTCAAAAGTGGGCAAAGAACATGAACAGACACTTTTCAAAAGAAGACATATATGAGGCCAACAAACATATGAAAAAATGTTCATCATCACTGGTCATTAGAGAAATACAAATCAAAACAATATTGAGATACCATCTCATGCCAGTTAGAATGGCAATCATTAAAAAATCTGGAGACAACAGATGCTGGAGAGGATGTGGAGAAAAGGGAACACTTTTACAGTGTTGGTGTGAGTGTAAATTAGTTCAACCATTGTGGAAGACAGTGTGGCGATTCCTCAAGGACCTTGAAATAGAAATTCCATTTGACCCAGCGATCTCATTACTGGGAATATATCCAAAGGATTATAAATCATTCCATTATAAAGGCACATGCACACATATGTTTATTGCAACACTGTTTACAATAGCAAAGACCTGGAACCAACCCAAATGTCCATTGATGATAGACTAGACAAGGAAAATGTGGCACATATACATCATGGAATACTATGCAGCAATAAAAAACAGTGAGTTCGTGTCCTTTGTAGGGACATGGATTAATCTGGAAACCATCATTCTCGGCAAACTGACACAAGGACAGAAAATAAAACACCGAATGTTCTCACTCATAGGTGGGTGTTGAACAATGAGAACACATGGACGCAGGGAGGGGAGCATCACAGTGTTGGGTCTATTGGAGGGGAATGGGGAGGGACAGTGGGGAGTAGGGAGGTTAGGTAGGGATAACATGAGGAGAAATGCCAGATATAGGTGATGGGGAGGAAGGCAGTAAACCACATTATCATGTATGTACCTATGCAACAATCCTGTATGATCTGCACATGTACCTCAGAACCCTGTGAATAAACATTTTTCTAAAGAAAATAAAAAAGAAAAAATGAGATGAGGGAGAAGGAAGGAAGACCTCATAAAAGGCACGGGCAACAGGAAGGAGTCAACAGTAAAAAGCTTACTTCATGCTTTTCTATAGGGTCTGCATCTTATAATACAAATACATCCATTTGCCTTGAGCTTCGATCTCTTGATCCTGATCTCATAACATCAGCATCTACATCCCACTTTACAGTTTACACAGGGCTTTCACTCACATTATCATACTTAATTCTTACACCACTAAGAGTAAGACAATATGCTTATTAATCCCTTTGACAGATGATAAAGCAGAGGCCAAAGCTATTAATTTTGAGCAGAACAAATCTGGGGGCCTTTTTTCCATTTCACTACTCTGGAAACAGGCATGTAAAAACTTCTCTCAGACATCACCACCTCTGCCTTTGCCTGTTCATGTGAGTCTGAGATAAAATAAAGAAAAAAAATCTCATTTATCTGCAATATAGAAATTTAATTCAATATAAATGGATATTTCTGCTACAGTTTTTTATATGCAGGACTTCTTAAGGATTCACCCTCAGAAGACTCTATTCCTTCTTAGTGCTCAACTATATATATCACTTCTTATTTTGACACAAAAGATGAATATTTCATTTAGGCAGGCTTGGTTGCCCTACTTAAAAACAGATTCTTTATGCTTACTTGAGGTTAAAAATAGCTTGACTTTGCAGCAAAAGCTTGATACCGCACACCCAACACAAAGTGTGCCAGATTAGGCCCCCCGAACTGGGCTCTTTCACTCTCTCCAATCTCTTATTTTTCTCTTAGTCTCCTTGCCCAACCTCAAAAATTTTTGATATGAAACAAGTAACTTCATGCTTATTTTAAAAATCTCAGTAAATGTGAGGGATCTTTACCATAGGAATGATGACAACTAGTATGTGCTTATGTATCAGTTCATGGTTCATAAAACATTTGTATAAATATCACATGCTAATCAGCACAATACACATAAATTATTATTTCCTTTACATAAATGTTAATAATCAGAATCAGAAAGAGTGAGTAACTTGCCCAAAGTTTCACAGTTAGTTGGTGGCAGATCTGGGACTAGAACCTAAGCACCCTGAAAAAATGGAATGTGGAGAGAAGACACTTGTTCAGTGTCTTTTCAGTATTCCATGATGAGTTCTGCATCAACAGTAAATACTAACATGATAATTTATATATTTAACAATCAAGCAATAAAACCCTATTCATTCATTTATTCAACAAATATTTTCTGAGCCGTTTCTCAGTACCTTTTCTAGGTTCTGACTGAGAATACAGCAGTGAAAAACTAGACAAAATCTTATATTCCAGTTGTGGATCCAGCTAATTATGTGTGTGTGTGTGGGTGGGTGGGTGTGGGTGTGGGTGTGTGTATTTACATAGCATTACATTGTATTAGGTATTAAAAGTAATCTGGAGATGATTTAAAGTACACAGGAGGATGTGCATACATTATATGCAAATACTATCCCATTTCATATCAGGGACTTGAGCACCTGTCGATTTTTGCTAGTGTGTGTGTGTGTGTGTGTGTGTGTGTGTGTGTGTGTACCTCTATATACATATATACAAAACCTTGAGATATGTTATGTATATGTGTGGGTGCATGTACTCATAATGGTGAATAGTAATAAATATTAAGGAGAAAAATTAAGCATAGCTGGAAGAGGAAAAAATTCTTATTCATGTACTCCAGGAGAGTACACCTTGCTCACGTCTGCTTTAGTTTTATGGTTTCAACAGTAAAACAACCTAAATGTTCATTTTCATGAAAATGGATAAATACTGAGTGGCATAGTCACAGAATGGAATATTATGCAACAGTAAAAATGTACGATCTATGTGTACAGGATACAATATAGCTTAATGATAAAAATATAACCTTAAGTGGGGAGAAAGGAAAGTCTCAGAAGACTACATACAGTATCATGTCATTTTTTAACCAAAAAAAAAAAAAAAAAACCAAGCAAAACTAAATAACATACTCTTTAAGAATACATACGTATGTGGTAAATATATTTTAGATGGTTAAAAGTGCAAACTCTAGTAGGAAAGTAGAGGGTTGGATCAGAGAAAAACACACAGGGCTATTTCAATGATGTTAAGAATGGCTTAGTACCTAGGATGGGTGATAGGGTCATGAGTTGTCATTTTATTATTATGCTACAAAACTTCCATGTATGCTAACATATATATTTTTATGTATTTATCAAATATTATGATAATAATTAAAATGTATGCAGGAAGAATATTTAGAATTATGTTATTTTTATCATTTCAGATTGTTTATATCACAAAGTTGCATTTTATATTTGAGCAGCAGGCCGGCAAGAATATGTGTACCATGCACTAAAGTTTACAAAGGCCTTTCTTATAATGTCTTTTTAAAATCTTGTATAGTAGTTATTATTATCCCTACCTTTCAGATGAGTGAACCAAGGAAGAGCTCAAGTGATTTATTTAATCTCACACCACTTGCCACTGGGGAAGATGGCTTTAATTGTCTAAAATTAATGCTCCTATAACCATTTGGAAGCACAGGGCTTTCTTGTTCCACAAAAGACCAAATGAATCCTAGAACATTGAGTTGGAAAGAGCTTAAAGATCAGACTTTTCAATTCCTTCATTTCATAGATGGAGAAAAGATGACCCACATACATTAAGGCTTTGCCTGGCATCACACAGCTCCTTTCAATTGAAGAAAGGACAGTTGACTCATGTTTCGATCACATCTTCTGAAACCAAGTTAAGCCCTTTTACACTTTCTCAGACTGCTTTTGAAGTAGATTAATACTATTATGTTGTAGTCACTTGGCTGTAAGATAACCAAAAACTTGAACTTAAGGCATGCACAAATATCCATCATTCAGATGAACGTTGGAGACTGTGATTCATAACAGAAAAGCTGCAGAGAGCCTTATTTATTTTTATTTTTCTTTCTTTTTTTTTTTTAAGATGGGGTTTCACCATGTTGGCCAGGCTGGTCTTGAACTCCTGACCTCAGGTGATCCACCCACCTCAGTCTCCCAAAGTGCTAGGATTACAGGCATGAGCCACCATGCCCAGCCGAGCCTTATTTATTAAAAACATCAACTGATGTATTAAATATCACAGCACACTAACTTAGGAACTCATGTTTGATATTTGAAGGAAAAAAAAACCCTACAAGATGAAGAACTCAACAGCTGCTTTCTGAAGAGAGATAAAGAGCCTTATCATCTGAAGAGATCCCCAATCTAAGACTTCCAATGGAACATCAATGATACTGGTTCTTAAAATGGCATCAGATTCATTAAAACATATACAAATGACTTGTTATATTAGTCTTTTAAGAATACTCAGAGCCTCAATAGTCTTTCCTCACAATGCTTATAATTTGCAGTTACTAAAGATTTTAAAATCCATTTAAATAAACCCTATAGTAAATAACTATAAAAAGTAGAATGAAGAGATATGTTCATCACCTTGCTCTTTTCTGACTGTGGATGCCACCAGGGAAGCGTCTTTAAAGTCTCTCTTCTCCCTGCATCGTGTCTAAGTCAGGGTCTCCTAAAGAGCCCAAACAGCTGAGGAAGCTCTTCATTGGAGGGTTGAGCTTTGAAACAACTGATGAGAGCCTGGGGAGCCATTCTGTGCAATGAGAAACACTCACGGACTGTGTGGTAATGAGAGATCCAAACACCAAGCATTCTAGAGGCTTTGGATTTGTCACCTATGCCACTATGGAGGAGGTGGATGCAGCCATGAATGCAAGGCCACACAAGGTGGATGGAAGAGTTGTGGAACCAAAGACAGCTGTCTTAAGAGGTTTTCAAAGACCAGGTGCTCACTTAACCCTGAAAATGGTATTTGTTGGTGGCATTAAAGAAGACACTGAAGAAAATCACCTAAGAGATTATTTTGAACAGTATGGAAAAACTGAAGTGATTGAAATCATGACTGACCAAAGCAGTGGCAAGAAAAGGGGCTTTTCCTTTATAACCTTTGACCACCATGACGTAGTAAATAAGATTGTCATTAAGAAATATGATACTGTGAATGGCCACAATTGTGAAGTTAGGAAAGCCCCGTCAAAGCAAGAGATGGTTTGTGCTTCATCCAGCCAAAGAGTGGTTCTGGAAACTGGTGGTGGTTGTGGAGGTGGTTTAGGTGGGAATGACAACTTTGATAATGGAGGAAACTTCAGTGGTTGTGGTGGCTTTGGTGGCAGCCATGGCAGTGGTGGATTTGGTGGCAGTAGAGATAACTATAATGGATTTGGTAATGACGGAAGCAGTTTTAGAGATGGTGGAAGCTACAATGATTTTGACAATTAAAACAATCAGTCTTCAAATTTTGGACCCACAGAGGGAGGAAATTTTGGAGGCAGAAGTTCTGGCCCCAAAAGTGCTAGAGGCCAATACTTTGCCAAACCATGAAACCAAGGTAGCTATGGTGGTTCCAGTAGCAGCAGTAGCTATGGCAGTGGCAGAAGATTTTAATTAGGAAACAAAGCTTAGCAGGAGAGGAGAGCCAGAGAAGTGACAGGGAAGCTACAGGTCACAACAGATTTGTGAGCTCAGCCAAGCACAGTGGTGGCAGGGCCTAACTTCTACAAAGAAGACATATTTCAGACAAATACTCATGTGTATGGGCAAAAAACTTGAGGACTGTAATTGTGACTAATTGTATAATGGGTTATTTTAGTTTCTGTTCTGTG
Source organism: Sapajus apella (assembly GCF_009761245.1). Classification (NCBI taxonomy): domain Eukaryota; kingdom Metazoa; phylum Chordata; class Mammalia; order Primates; family Cebidae; genus Sapajus; species Sapajus apella. The sequence continues at coordinate 24,034,843 of NW_022436956.1, read as the reverse complement.
GAAAGTGTAAAGCATTCCAACAAAGGGTTTTAATGTAGATTTTTTTTTTTTTGCATCCATGCTGTTGATTGCTAAATGTAAAAGTCTAATAATGATGCTAAATAGAATAAATGTCTTTAAAATAAAAATAGAATGAGGAAATGGGAAGAGTACTGGACCTTTTTTTTTGAGCCAAAGAACCTGGGTTTAAATGTCAGCTCTGCCATTTATTTGCTTTCTGAGATTAAACAAGTTTCTCAACCTCTCTGATCCATGGTTAACTGATATGTAAAGTGACAAATGGTAATCACTACCTTAGAGAATTAAGAAATATAATCCATGGGGAAGGTCTTAGTAAACTGTAATAAATAATACAAATCTCTTTATAGCTTTTATACAAAATCCTGTGATTCAATCATTCAATAACACAAACATCCATTCAATAAACATATGGATCACCTACTCAATAAATGAATGACACTGTTTTTGATACTGTGGACCATCCCAAGATACAAAAAATCTAGTTTTGGCCGTTCAGGAACTAAAGGAGGTATTTTTTCCTAATATATGTAAATAGTTATGAATCCATATATAATAATGTCCATAGAATTAGTACAGAAAAAAAGGTAAGCCTACAGGGCTGGGATAGATCAATATGACTAGAGTGATAAGAAAAGGCTTCTTAAAGAAGACATCATTGGGCCAGTTTTTAAGGATGGGCAGAATTTCTAAAGGAAGAGGGTGGCATTCAAAGTGGCAGAAAAAGATTAGCAAGGGCTTAGAAATGGAAGCACACCTTCTATCATCCCCTGGATCCTTATTTGTTTCCTATGTGAGCACCTGGTTTTTCATAGTGTCATTTTGTTTACCAGTGTCTCCCTTGAAAGTCCAATGTTTCAGCCATTCTTGCCTGACTATAAAGGAATATCTGAAATTAAATAATTTATAAAGAAAAGAGATTGAATTGACTCACAGTTCTGCAGGCAGTACAATTATGGTGCTGGCATCTGATCAGCTTCTGAAGAGGCCTAAGGGAGTTTTTACTCATGAGAGAAGATGAAGTAGGAGTAGGAATGTCACATGGCCAGAGCAGGAGCAAGAGTGGGGAGGGAGGTGTGACACAGTTTTAAACGACCCAGTCTTGCATGAACTCACTCATCATCAAGGAGATGTAATTAAACCATTCATGAGATATCTGCCTCCATGATCCAAACACCTCCCTTTAGGCCCCACCTCCAACACTGGGGATTATATTTCAACATGAGATTTGGTGGGGACACAGAAGCAAACCATATCATTCTGCCCCTGGCCCCCCAAGTCCCATGCCCTTCTCACATTGCAAAATATAATCATATCCTGCCAATCGTTCCCCAAAAGTCACAGTTTGTTTCATCATCTTTCAAAAGTCCAGAGTCCAAAGTCTGAAACAACACAAGTCCCTTATACTTATGAACCTATAAAATTAAAAAACATATATTTACTTCTAAGACACAGTGCAAGTACAGACATTGGGTATATACTCCTATTCCAAAAGAGAGAAATTGGCCAAAACAAAGGGACTACAGGCTACATGCAAGTCTGGTATCCATTAAATCTTTAAGCTTCATTAAATCTTTAAGTCATTAAATCTTGAAGCTCCAAAATAATCTCCTTTGATTCCATGTCCCATATGCAGGACACACTGTAGCAAAGATGGGTTCCCAAGGCCTTGGCCAGTTCTACTCCTGTGGATTTCCAGGGTTCAGCCCCCATAGCTGCTCTTATTAGTTGAAGTTGAGGGCCTACAGCTTTTCTAGACTCAAGATGTAAAGCTGCCAGTAGATCTACTATCCTGGGGTCTGGAGGGCAGTGGCCCAGTGGGCCTCGTAGGGCCTCCAACCCCACGTTTCCCCTCAACACTGCCCTAGTAGAAGTCCTCTGTGAGGGCTCACCCCTACAGCAGGCTTCTGCCTGGCACCCACGCTCTATCATACATCCTCTGAAGTCTACAGAGAGACTGCCAAGCCTCCTTCACTCTTGTATTCTGCATGCCCACAGGCTTAACACCACATGGAACTCTCCAAGGCTTATGGCTTGCACCCTCTGAAGCAGCAGCCGGAGCTATATCTGCAGCCCTTTGAGCCATGGCTGGAGCTGAAACAGCAGGGATGTGGGAGCAGTTTCCCAAGACTGCACAGGAAAACGGGGCCTTGGGCCTGGCCCGTGAAACCATTCAGCCCTCCTAGGCTTCTGTGCCTGTGATGGGAGGAGCTACCTCAGAGATCTCTGAAATGCCTTTCAGGCCTTTTTCCCATTGTCTTTGCTGTCAGCACCTGGCACTTTTTTACCCATGCAAATATCTCTAGTAAGTGATTACTCCCCAGCATGCTTAGAGTCTTCCTCTGCAAATGGGCTTTTCTTTTCTACCACATGGCCAGGCTGCAAATTTTCAAAACTTTAAGTCCTGTTTTCCCTTTAAATATAAATTCCAACTGCGTCTGAGTACAGGATGTTAGAAGCAGCCAGACCACATCTTGAATGTTTCACTGCCTAGATACTTCCTCCACAAGATATCCTGGGTTGTCACTCTTAATGTCAAACTTCCACAGAGCCCTAGAGCATGGACACAATACAACCATCAAATTCTTTGCTACAGAATAACAAGGGTAACCTTTCTCCAGTTTCCAATCAGTTTCTCATTTCTATCTGGGACCTCAGCAGCCTAGACTTCACTTGCGCATATCACTCCCAGCATTATGGTCACAACAATTTAAGCAGACTCTAAGAAGTTTCAGACTCTCACTCATCTTCCTGCCTTCTTCTGAGTCCTTCAGACTCTTCCACATTCTGCCTATTGCCCAGTTCCAAAGCTGCTTCTACATTTCCAGGTATATGTATAACAATGTCCCACTCCTCAATACCAATTTTCTGTATTAGGCCATTCTTGTATTGCTATAAAGCAATACTTGAGAGTGAGTAATATATAGAAAAAAGAGATTTAATTGGTTCATGTTTTTACAAATTATACAAGCATAGCACTGGCATCTGCTTGGCTCCTAGGGAGGCCTAAGTGAGCTTTTATTCACGGCAAGGCAAAGCAAGAGCAGGCATATCACATGGCCAGAGCAGAAGCAAGAGAGCGAGGAGGGAGGTGCCACACACTTTCAAACATCCCAATCTGTCATAAACTCAGTCACTACCAAGGGGATGGCATTAGGCCATTCATGAGGGATCAGCCACCATGATCCAAACACCTCCCACTAGGCCCCACCTCCAACACTGGGAATTATATTTCAACATGAGATTTTGCAGGGACACAGATCCAAACCATTATCACCCACTAACCCCAGTTAGAATATGAGATCTTTGAGTGCCAGAATTATGTCTCATAAAGGCTAAGGCAGTTCTGGGTCCACAGTGAGGGTTCAGTAAAGGAGCTGCTGACATATTTTTAAGGAAGGCTCCATGTGTGCTTTCTGAATGAAAGGATAGGGAATAGAAAAATATCTGCACAGAAAAGTGCTTTAAATTAATGAGACTAATGGTATATATAAATCAGTACATTTTCCCATAAACTTGACCATTTTTCCCATAATCACTATGTTGTGTGCTTTGCAAAGCAATAGAATTATTACTTTAATTTGGGAAGAACACACACACACACACACAAACACACACACAGGAGAGAGTGAGACTTAATCTCAAAAGCTGATGTGTGACTTGTGTTTTGGATGTCAATAATAATAAAACAAATAAAGCTGGGAAATGAACCTTTGCTGGAGATTTTAAAGATTTTTTCTTTTCCATAAAGAACTTTTTAACCTGAATTTACACCCATCCAAAGCAACAAGCCCAATGACAATTTTATACATTTTGAAGACTATGGCAGTCTTTATCTTGATTTTGGCTCTTCTTTTTATAACTATATTCTATTATTATCAGAGATGTATTTGATCTATTCTCTGTCCTTCATATGAGATAGTTAAGAGTGACTCCTAAATATTAAATCCAGAATACATGGTTTGAATTAGAAGCTATAGGACGATTCATCTCCAATATGTTATTTGTAGGAAAAATATTCCATGATACCCTATGTGCAAATTATTAACAAATGCATTTCCAGTGAGTCTTTTTTTCTCACTCTTTGGTCTGTGAAACAGCAGGAAAAAAATATTGCCAATTTAAATATTTGTATAACTTTATTTTTATTGCCTTTGAGATAAATCTCAGAGTACAAGTTTTTGAGAAGACCTCCAGCAATAAAGAGCTATGTATATTACATATACTAACAATTATTTTTTGGTTGACTTTGGGAAAAAGAAGATAAAATTCATCTATCATAGAGAGTTGATATTGATATTTTTGTAAAGAAAGAAATTCCAAGCAATCATTCAATATTATTCTCAGGAAGTTTTCTGGCTTGAGGGTTTAAAAAATATTTTTATTTATATAAAAGTACCGTGTAAGATCAATTTTGTTTCCTTTTCATTAAATAGCAGTAGGCAGTTTGTCTGCATTGCGTTTGAGAGATACCTGTCTTCTTGCCTTTGGCAACTAAAGAAGTTAGCAATAGATAGGAAATAAGACATCTTTTATAGTTATATTATATATTGGATTCTAGAAAAAGTTGCTCTTGAAAATGGTTCCAAATTAATTTTTGACTTTTCTAAAACCAATTTTCGGTGTCTAAGCAAAGTGGAAGACTGAAAAATTATTCAGCAATTTGAATTCTAAGTGGCTTATTTGGATAATTCAAGGAGAAAACATTTTATTTAATCATTCCTTCATCCATTTATTCAACAAATATTTTCTGAAGCTCTCTGGTTCCAGGCATATATCCAGCCCTGGAGATTCAGTGATGAACAAGATAGGTACAGCCCTGCCTACTGGAAGTTAAATAATCTTCTTAGGACTCCTGCTCTTCCCAGTCATAAGAAAGAATAAGAAAATCAGAATAAGAATTCATAGAATAAGAAAATCATATTCTGTTCAAGGATAAAGAAAATACAGCCAAGAAATTCAGCCAAAAATAATAATATTAATAATAACAATTCTGTAAGGAGCCCTTGTGCTGTGTGCATCATAAAATCACTTCCATAATTACATCAGCCAAAAGAACACTTGCCCAAAAGCTTATTGCTTCTAAATCAGGAGTTTTATAAGAACAATAAAACTGATTATTAAACCATTGTATCATATTATGTACATTTGCCAGGGTAAGTTTAAGTTTTTCAAGGATAGTTTTTAGAATATTTTCTTATATACAAAATCCCTCCTTTTTGGGCAGCTCCCTGCAGGGAAAGGCAGAGGACGCTGAATAGAGGATCTAGCCTGCTTTTCTCCTATTGATAATATACATAACTTAAAGAAGACTGCTGTACAGAGCAAGATTTAGGGAACCTATGGGACATGTGTCTCTTCTATCACTAAATTTTAGTTTGTGATAAAATGTAACCCTATTCAATTCAACCCTGGCCTTCCCTACTTCAGTGGCCTTATGTTTCCTTTATAAGGTAAAATATCCTGTTTTGTACACACCGTCTGGTGACTGGGATTAAGAGTTGCCACTCCTACTCTCTGACTTCTCAAACAAAAGACCCTTAATAGTAACAGCTAATCCTGGAAAGGTCCTAATCATGGTTTCCTCCACCCTGATAACTAGCCTGTGTTTTTCCACTTCCATCATCAGAAATATAAAAATAAAATTTCCATATGCCTTGAAGGCTTCATTTAGAAAATGAAATTAATGCTGATTCCTACTCAACGTGCACAGCTCTCCTGAACATAATATGAACTAATAACTAGAGAATTCTAGTTATTATTTAAGTGCTTAGAATAAACAATTGGCTAACATGAGGCTTACAATTCTCCAGTACTTTTTTTTCAGGGATATTTGATGTGCAGTGGCTGGAATATACTAAATGCATATAACTATATTTTAAATAGTACTATCAACATTGGGTTTTTCTATTACGGCATTAACACTATAAGATAGCAAATGTAATTGTCGTAGCATGTTACATAGATAGGAGTGGATGAGGAAAAACATTTAGTTAACATACTTCTCATATCAGTGATATGTAACTTCTGATTTCAGTGATACATAAGTATAATATCACACCCATTATAAAATCAGATTTTGTTGAGCAATGCTGATTTGAAATAAAAACAGGATGACATTTAAGTCAAGCTGGACAAATCTAGTTTTGATCAATTTTGTCTTAAGAAAAATTGTTTATATAAAAGAAAGATTTATAGGCCTTAACTGTTGGCTCTTTTGTTTTAAATAGTAATTATAATAAAAATCATATAATATGTGTAATAGCAGCTAACATCTATGAACAGAAAATCAGAAAATATGGAACTCATTTCTATACATGGTATCATTTAATCATTACAGCACCCCTATTGAAAATAAAATACTATCGATTATCTTAATTCTACATACAAGAAACCTGAGGTGCAGATAAAGTAATTTGCCCAGTTATGTGGTAAGTAAGTAATGGATTCAGGACTCAAACCCAGGCAGTCTATTTTCATTATGTAAAAGGACTAACCCCTAGAAGAACAAAAAATCTGGAACTACTTTGGTATTTATTGTAATTGAAATAAGCAAGGTAAAAACTAAATTTAAAAGCTTATGATCCCTGGACATAGGGAAGAAATGAAATGCAGCATTCCTCCAACAACATTTATTGAATATGGATTCTTCATCAGAGAGACTCAAAATAGTTCTTTGTTTAAATAGGCTTATGAAATACAAGATTAAGCGAAGTGAAAGACTGCTTCTTGCTAGAACATATCTTGGGGTCTTAATATACTGATATGCACTATGAGTCTATGACATGGAGATGTAAAAAGAAAAATGGATTTAATCAAGAGCATTTTTCTTGTATGGGGCATGTTTGAGGACGCAAGCTAAAGTTTTTTCAAAACAACTTTGGAAAAGCTCATCTAAGGAACAAAACTGGAATACAAGATGGGTGAAGGAAAGGGCAGCAGAGGCCAAATAGAGAGCTTATCTGGAGGGTCAGTGAACAGGTTTGCTCACAGTCAGAGTACATGTGGACTATGTAACCTTATAACAGGTGTCACTGAAATAAATTACAATATAATACAATGTAATAGTAACACAGAAATTTCTCCAGGGATCCAGAAGGTCTAGGAATCATTCTTTTGGCAGTTTCTTTCCCAAGTGGAGAAAGTGAATATGTTTGCCCCACTTGAGATTGATGGTGGCTGGAGCCCAGCTGACAATCTGAAAGCAGCCACTGCAGAAGCCTAGGCCACCGATCAGTAGGCTAATAGAGCTTGCCATTTTGGAGAATCCTTGGAACCAATATCAGAGAAGAAGAGGGCCTAGAGGATACCAAATAGCAATTGTGCTGGTCATTTCTAGTGGATATGCAACTGGGATGACAAAGGCCCTGTATGTGAGTACGTGCATGATTTCTCTAACAATTTCCTGAACTAGTTGAGAAGAATTTGGATATAGCTGGAGTCTCCTCAGTTCTTCAGGCAGAAACTGAGCCATAAAAATAGCACACTATGCTGGCACATAGCATATTATTATGCCCATTTTACAGTTTGAAAAACTAAGACACAGATAGTTCAGTTTATCTTGACCTTCTGTACAAGGTCAAAGAACTAGAAAGCCAGGAGAAATAGCATTCAAATGAAGTTTTAAATACCATGGAGCTTTCTTTTCGCTGGAAAAAGTTTAATGAATTCCAAAATATATTTGCGATTAAAATATAATTTGGCACATCAGTAATAAAAGGAAACGTCCAAAGACTTAACAACAACAAAAAAGAGTGTCAACAAAAGATCTAGTTTACATATCAAACTTCCTAGTATAATTACCAGTCCAATATCCAGTATCCAGTCTAGAATAAGATTAACATTTAGTATCAGGGTTAAGGCTAAAGCTTCCATTTTTAATGAAGATTAAAACAAAAATTTCTGATAATACCACTTCCATTAAATGTTTAACCAGAAACCTTAGGTAATGGGATAAAACAAGAAAAGTAAATAAAAAGCAGTAATATATAATTCTTATTGGAATGGAAACAGGCAAGCTATCATTCTATACATATAATGTAATTTTCACAATGTACCTTTTATAAGCCCTACACCTTCTGCTTAAGCCCTCCCGTGATTTCTCATCCATCTCAAGCCAAACTTTTTATCCTGGATCAAGGTCAAAGTAGTGTTGTTACAGCCTCCCTCTCTCTCTTCTAGATATAATTTGCTAAGAAACAAACTATCCCCAAAATTTAGTGGCTTAAAACAACAACCAGTGAATTGTATCTCATGATTTTGTCTATGCTAGGACTTTGGGCAAGGCTCAGCTAGTTGGTTCTTCTGTCTCAGGTGGCATTTACTGGAGTCACGTGGCAGTATCAAGCTTGTAGCTAATCTGGTCCAAGACAATATCCTTCACTTGTCTGGCACCTTGACAGGGGCAGCTGAAAGGATGAGCTCAGCTGAGGCCCTCTCTTCTTCATGTGTTCTCAGGGCCTGTCTATATGGCCCTGCAGCAGGTTGTCAGCCTTCTTACATATCAGTTTAGGGTCACAGAGGACAAAGATAAAAGCTGCCAGTCTTCTTAAAGACTAGGATTAGGACAGGTACCACATCATTTCTGCCATGTGGTAGTGGTCACAACAGTCAGAGGCCAGCCCAGATTCAAGAAGAGGGGAAACAGGACCACATGTCTATGTGAGGCATCTTTAAGAATGGGTGCCCATCTTTTATCTACCACATTCTCCAGCCTTTTCTTACACTAATCTCCCCTCACTCACCACATGGGCTTTCTTTTTGTTCAATAGGCCAAGATTATTCCTCTTCCAGAACTTTGTGTGTGCCAGGAATGTGCTTATCCTGGCTGGCTTGTTTGTATGATTAAGCTCCCAGCTTAATGCAACCTCTTCATAGTAGCCTCCTCCTCACCATATTGTGAAGGCCTTCCCTAGTTACACAACCTAACCCCCTAATTTATTTCTATAGCATTATTACCATCACTGCCAGACAATCTCTCTGGTTTTTTGTTCGTTTGTTTGTTTTTCATAGCTCCTCCAACCAGAATGTAATAGCAGGAGAGCAAGGACCCTGCCTATCTTGCTCACTTCCTCATTCTCAGCACTTAGAACCAGGCCTGGCACAAAATCGGTCCTTAGTAAACATTTGTCAAGTGAAAATATGAAGTGGTGGACTGAGATTCAAAACTAGATGTGACTGACTCCAGAGCCAAAACTAAACTGTCCTTGTAACCCTTTGTATTCTAGGCAGATGTGGTCAACCTGGAACCTAGGGCAAAGATATTATACAAAGAAAGCAACTCATAGCACCACTGAGAAGGAATTAACTAGTATGGAAGCTGTAGCCAGGCCAATCTATATAGAAAATTCAAAGACAATGTTCCATTCTAGCAAAGTCCAACATTTCTTTGCCTGACTTCGTTTCAGCCATTGTTGTTTTGACTCTTGGTAATGAAAGATCTCCAAGGTGTGGTGTTGCCTCAAGGATATATGCAGCTCTGGTCTTGTTTCTGGTTAACTCTCTCTGACACTCAGTTTTGCTGGGGCCACACCAGTGAGTGTTGCCTCGTCCAATCTGGAATTGGGCCACAGCCATGTTTGTACTGAGGCATTAGGGAAACATGGTTTATAAATGCTTGTTTCCTCTGAGTCACTGCAGGCACTTGTTCCTTCAGGACAAACTTTCTGTTTGGTTTTATAACTGGGGAAGGAGCGGGTGGGAGCCAAGACTAACTGTTCAGGTTTGAAAGGAAAAGGGAAGTAAGAAAATTTAAATAGATTTTTTTCTATATTAGTGACAGCGACAAAGAAACCCTTATCTGGGTCTCAGATGCATGCACAGAGTTTCATCTTTATTTGTTTATTTGCCTTAATAAGAAAAGAAAAAGTTCACAGTAATTTTTTCCCCTCAAGTTTCCATTAAAATGCTGGAAATGTGGCAACAGTTTTACAAAAACAGTTCAAGAACAATTAAAACACATATAACCATTTTCAAAGTTTATATTAAATGTTCTTTATTAAATAAAAAGGAATTTTGCTTCTAATTTCCAGGCATTGTTGACTCTATTTTCTCAATGACCGCCTATTAGCTTTTATCATTACTGTAACTTAGTTCTGTGAATTATATTTTCCAGATAAAAAAATTTAACTCTTTATTTTCAGCCTTTTAAATATATCGTGACTAACTGCCAGTCTTCTCATCTGTGTAATTTGGCTGATAATAACATTCTTGCTCATAATGACTCATAAAGTTATTATGAAATGCAAGTATAATTAAATCATAGATACAAAAGTATGATTCCAAATTCATTCATTAACAAATTGGCTTTGCGTAAATTATCATCACAATCATCTAGCTCAAACATTTAAGGAGCATCAGTTAGGTGTAGGGTCCAGTGTCCAGCATTGGGAACATAAGAGGTACCAGCCAATCCCTGATCTCAAGGGGATTTCAACTCAGTACGGAACTAAATATGAGCTCTCTGAGCCATGGGTTCATCATCAACTAGAGGAAAATGCTTAATTTTTTGCCTGGTATAGAGTTCAAATACCACAGATAAGTTCATTTTACTTTTATTTATTCCCAGGGTACATGTGCAGGATGAGCAGGTTTGTTGCATAGGTAAACATGTGCAGTAGTGGTTTGCTGCACCTATCAACCCATCACCTATGTATTAAGCCTGGCATGCATTAGCTATTTAACCTGATACTCTCCCTGCTCCCCACCCTCCCCTGACAGGCCCCAGTATGTGTTGTTCCCTCCCCATTTCCATGTGTTTTCATTGTGCAACTCCCACTTACAAGTGAGAACGAGCAATGTTTGGTTTTCTGTTCCTGCATTAGTTTGCTAAGGATAATGGCTTCCAGCTTCATCCATGTTCCTACAAAGGACTTGATCTCATCCTTTTTATGGCTGAATAGTATTACATGATATACGTGTACCAAATTTTCTTTATCCAGTCTATCATTGATGGACATTTGGATTGACTCCATGTCTTTGCTATTGTACCACAGATAAATTTCATAGCAGATTCTGTCAGTTTCCTGCCCACTATGCCACACACAACCTTCTAAGGGTTTTTCCAGAAGGCTGAATTATAGCCACCCTCTTTACACACATTCGCACACACACAGGGCACAGAATGGGAGTGCCAGGAATTAACACCCTCACCTCCAGCAGTAAGTACTCATATTCAGCAATGAGTGATGGGAATGACCGCACAAATTACACCCAAGTCCTTCAACCTCCTGTGGGATAGTTCCAAGGCATTGGTTTCATGCTGTTTCCTAGGGTTTTCCCATGGGAATAAGCATCGATCATCCACTTTGGTAGATGGTGTCATAACATACCCCTTCTTGGATGCCTTCCCTTTCCTGCGTCACTTCCTCTTTCACCTGCTGGAGTCTCATGGGGTCACCTCTCAGATACAGTACTTGCCGTTTAATCCCTGTCTTAGAAACTACTTCCACACACACGCACACACACACACACACACACACACACACACACACACACATCCACACTGAGATAGTTTTCTTCCTTACAAAGAAAACTTCCTTATGGTTTTAATGCCCAGATGAGGCAGCTGGCTTGGCACAAAAGGAAAATTCCATCTCATTATCACATCTATCTTACTGATCTTGGCTATTGTTATCTTTAAAATATCTAAAAATATGGTAAACAAATTTATAATTGTTGAAGTTCTTTAATATATGTTATAGCATTTAATCTTCACAAACAGCACTCAGAGACAGTCAGAGAAAACAGGCTGTAAGAGGTTAAATGTCTTGTCAAAGTTAAAGGGTCCACTGGGTGTGGTGGTTCATGCCTATAATCTCAGGTCTTTGGGAGGCTGAGGCAGGCAGATCACTTGAGCTCAGGAGTTTGAGACCAGCCTGGCAAACATGGCAAAACCCATCACTACAAAAAATACAAAAAATTAGCCAGGTGTGGTGGTGTAGGCCTGTAATCTCAGCTATTCCAGTGGCAGAGGTGTAAGACTTGTTTGAACCCGGGAGGTGGAGTTGCAGTGAGCTGAGATCATGTCACTGCATTCCAGCCTGGATAACTGAGTGAGACTGTCTCAAACAAACCAAAAAAAGTTAAAATATCAATAAGTGAGAACACTGGATCTCAAATCAAACAGATACTGTGCTTTTCCCACTGCCCTCACACTGCTGAGTGAGAGAATGCATAGAGTGGAGAGCAGACTGAGCTCCACTCCTGGAAAAGTGACTCTAAGTGCATGTTCTCCTGTTAGGATCAAGAGTACTATCTCTGTATACAAATGTGAACTCTTCAAGCTGTCCTTTTAAACTGAGACAGTGATCATGATTTAACCTCTGAAAATGGTGTAAATGGTACATTTACTAAAGATGCTAAGTGGCACAGAATAGTCTGGTTTTTATTGTTCCATAATACTTTTAAAGGCTAAGGAGATCTAAAGTACCTTGATAGACCAAAGTTAAGGACCTTGAGACATTGAAGGGTTTGAAAATGGTGGCAGCAAGATACCGGGAAACACAGTGCAGCTCCTGACTCCACCAGCATCCTCCTTCCTCCTATAAGGGGAGCTTTAGTTTCTCCTCCACAAAATAAAGGTTGAAATATCAACCTGTTACCAACATTTCTTGTTACATGAAAAGATTCACAACAAAGAAATGCTTATTTTTTATTCTAGTTAGTATTGTTGAGTACCTGCTTCATTGCTGTTGTAACTCTGGTAAGAGCTGTAAGGCTTGCAAAGGTAACATAGGTTACCTCAGCAACATAGGTCAGTAATAAAAGTGAGAAACTGAAATTAGTACTAGGGCACAGGTTCCCGAGTTTCAGAGTTTGCTGTCAAAATCCAGTGCCCAAAGCTATGAGATGCTTCAGAACCAGACCAGTGGGTGGAGCCAGTGGCAGGGGAGTCCAAGTAGAGGCAATACTACACTCAGCTGGGTAGGGGCAAATTAGCTTTTGTCAATACAGAGTTGCACTCAGAAGCTGGCTAAGGCGGAGAATAGGGCCCAGCCCAGAATAGGAGGCTGGCCATGAACCCCACAGATTGTTAGTACTAGATTTCTGGAAGGGGCTCAGTCTCAGTGGAAAAATGGACTGCTGGGCATACACCTAGTTTCTCTGATGTGACGCATGTAAGAAGTCTTCAGGGAATGCTGTGGCTGGATGGACAAGTAACCAGAGCTCCCTCAGGCATATAAGTCAATCGGTCAATGCAGGGCAAAATTAGTTCTACACTATAAAACCTGGTTGAGATGGGATATGGGAGAGTGGGGTAGGAAGCTTCCTAATATATGCTTTACCTCAGCCTGGATGATTTCAGGCACCTCCACAGAGATGAGCTTATATGCTGATTATAGCAAATAAAACAGGACAGCAGAGGAAGGTATATTGTGGTCCCTGCCTTCAAGGGGTTACCAATCCAGTTAGGGATCAAAGACATGTACCCACTGAAGAGAACCCTTAGATTGGACAGCCTTGGAAGCAGTAGTTACAAAGAAAATTATAGCTATACCAAATAGCCTTATTTCAGAGGCTTGCTTATATGAAGACATTTGGAAAAGTAATTTATTTGGTTCACTAATGTTTCCTGTAAGTATGAAGAACCACAGTCACTCCCACTCACAGCTTCCTCAGAATGTTGAAATTGGCCTGCACCACATGCAGAATGTCATTAAAGATTTACCCCATTTATCCACCATCTCCACTCCTAAGATCTGAAGAGAACTGAAATAGGATGTGAGGTCTGAAGCCTTCAGGACTTGGCCTGAGACTGCTATTTTGGGAAATTTTGTTGATTGCCCAGAAAAAAACTCAGAGTATGCATTTTGAGACAGCCCTTTGAGGAGGAAAATGCCAACAATGCTGTTGCCTGCACCTGTGAGAAGATATGGCACTTGGAATTTGCCAACTGTGTTTCTCTGGGTTCCCAGAGACCCAGATCCCACCCGCCTGAGTGCTCCTTAGCTTCCTCTTATGAACACAATGCAGAGGAGCCTTTAGTTGTCATTTGAGCCAGTCCAAGACCTCAGACACAGAATGGGGAAATGAAAACCCTGGGAGAAAGAGGAAATAACATAGGCTCAGAAGTTGAAGAGGTCAGGAATAAAATTTCTGTTCAGCTGGGTGCCCTTAGGTGAATTATGTAATATCTCTATCAAATAAGAATATTAACATCTCAATTTAGTTAGGAGAATTAATTGAGATAATCCAATAAAACATTATGGAGCAGTTCTTTTGTTCTAGACTTAGAACTAGATACTGGCAGGAGGGTTAAAAGATTAATTCATTCACAAAATGTTTACTGAGTACCTACTATTAGCTCAGCAAACAAAGCTCTTGCTTATGTTCTACTAAAGAATATAGGTTAAAAAAAAAACCCACACCTAATCCAACAAATACATATAATGTCCGGCATTAATAAATGCTATAAAGAAAAATAGAGTGGGATAAGGGGGCAGAAGGTGAGGCGGGGTGAAGAGTAGGCCTGCTGGAAGGAGGGTAGCCAGGGAAGGCCTGTTTTAGACACTAAGGCAGAACTGGAATGACGTAAAGGAGCAAGCCAGGTGGTCATCTGATGGAAGAGCATCTCAGCAGAGGAAACAGGAGGTATGAAGCCTTGCATTGACAGCATGCTTGGGATGTTCACAGAACGGCAAAGCTGACCCTGTGGTTGAAGTGGAGCTAGCAAGAGTGAATGTGGCAGGGATGAGGTCAGAGAGGTATGCGAGGACTAGACTGGGTGGGACCTTGGAAACAGTGATTGCAGACTTTGTTCTGAGTGTTGTGGGAAGCTACTAGATGATTTTGAGCAAGAGATGACAAGATATGGTTTATATTTTCAAAGGATCACCCTGACTATTGCATACAGAATGGACCTGAATGGGAGCAGACAAGAACAGAATCAGGAAGAGTTAGGACAGGTTATGCAAGAAGATGACTAAGGCTGGGGGGTGACAGAGTTGCTGAGAAGTGGTTGGATTGGGGGGATGTTTTGAAGATAAAATTAATAGAACTTTCCGATGAAGTAGGTGTGAGAGAAGGAGAGAAGTCAAAAAGACTCCAAGTTTTTTGGTCTAAGTAAGTGTATGAATATCAGCATCATTCACAATGAATGGGAAGGAAGAGGTTTAAGAGGAAAGAAGTCAAAAGTGTAGTTTTGTAAAAGCTGGGCTGAATATGCCAAGTAGCAATATCAAGCAGACATCTAGGTATGTGAGTGTGGAGCTCTGGAGAAAGGCCAGGACTGGTCATATAAATTTAAGGCACATCAGGGTATGGATGGCATTTAAAGCCATGACTAGATGACTTCATCCAAGAGTTAGCATAGCTGGAGAAAAGAAGTGCAAAAATCCAGCCCTTTGAAAGTCCACTTTTTAGTATTTGAGTGGGGAGAAGGAGAAGAAAGAGATGAATAAGTCTCAACCTCAAGGAACTCATCAGTATATAACCAGCACCAGGGGCATATCGGATAAGCAATCAGTATTACATCTCTTTTTTTAAGTTCCAGAGTACATGTGTAGGATGTGCAGGTTTCCTGTAAAAGTAAATGTGTGCCATGGTGGTTTGCTGCACAGATCAACCCATCACCTAGGTATTAAGCCCAACATCCATTAGCTATTCTTCCTGATGCTCTCCCTTCCCCTGGCCCCCACCAACAGGCCCTGGTGTCTGTTGTTTCCCCCACAATGTGTCCATGTGTCCTCATTGTTCAGCTCCCACTTGTAAGAACATGTGGTGTTTAGTTTTCTGTTCCTGTGTCAGTTTGCTGAGGATAATGGCTTCTAGCTCCATCCATGTCCCTGCAAACGACATGATCTTGTTCCTTTTTATGGCTGCATAGTATTCCATGGCATATACGTACCACATTTTCTTTATCCAGTCTATCATTGATAGGCATTTAGGATGATTCTATGTCTTTGCTATTGTGAATAGTACTGCAATGAACATATGTGTGCATGTATTTTTATTACAGAATGTTTTAGAGTCCTTTGGTTATATACCCAGTAATAGGATTACTGGATTAACTGGTATTTCTGTTTCTGGATCTTGAGGAATTGCTACACTGTCTTCAACAATGGTTGAATTTGCACTCCCACCCACAGTTTAAAAGCATTCCTTTTTCTCTGCAACTTCACCAGCATCTGTTTCTTGACTTTTTAATAATCACAATTCTGACTAGTGTGAGATGGTATCTCATTGTGGTTTGATTTGCATTTCTCTAATGATCAGTGATGTTGAGCTTTATTTCATATGCTTTTTGGTCTCATGAATGTCTTCTTTTGAGAATTGTGCATTCATGTCATTTTCCCACTTTTTAATGTGTTTTTCTTATAAATTTGTTTAAGTTTCTTGAAGATTCTGGATATTAGACTTTTGTCAGATAGATTGCAAAAATTTTCTCCCACTCTGTAGGTTGTCTGTTTGCTCTGAGGATAGTTTCTTTTGCTGTGCAGAAGCTCTTTAGTTTAATTACATTTATCAATTTTGGCTTTTGTTACAATTGCTTTTGGCATTTTTGTCATGAAATCTTTGCCCATGCCTATGTCCTAAATAGTATTGCCTAGATTTTCTTCTAGGGTTTTTATAGTTTTGGGTTTTATATTTAAGTATTTAATCCATCCCAAGTTAATTTTTTATATGTTGTAAGGAAGGGGTCCAGTTTCAATTTTCTGCATATGGTTAGCCAGTTGTCCCAGCACCATTTATCAAATAGGGAATTCTTTCCCCATTGTTTTTGTCAGATTTGCCAAAGATCATATGGTTGTAGGTGTATGGTCTTACTTCTGAGTTCTCCATTCTTTTCCATTGGTCTATGTGTCTACTTTTGTACCAGTACCATGCTGTTTTGGTTGCTATAGCCTTGTAGTATAGTTTGAAGTTGAGTGGTGTGATACCTCCAGCTTTGTTCTTTTTGCTTAGAATTGTCTTGGCTATACAGTCTCTTTATTGGTTCCATATGAATTTTAAAGTAGTTTTTCCTAATTCTGTGAAGAATGTCAATGGTAGTTGACAATGGAAATAGCATTGAATCTATAGATTACTTTGGGCAGTATGGCCATTTTCACGATGTTGATTCTTCCTCTCTCTGAGCATGGAATATTTTTCCATTTGTTTGTGTCCCCTCTGATTTTCTTGAGTGGTGGTTTTTAGTTCTCCTTGAAGAGGTCCTTCACGTCCCTTGTTAGCTGTATTCCTAGGTATTTGATTCTCTTTAAGGTAATTGTGAATGGGTATTCATTCATGATTTGGCTCTCTGCTTGCCTGTTGCTGGTGTATAGGAATGCTAGTGATTTTTGCACTTTGGTTTTGTATCCTGAGACTTTGCTGAATTTGGTTATCAGCACATCTCTTTTCTTTACTCTTGGTAGAGTCACTGGACATTAAGGAGAGGCAGATTATCATGTGAATTAAAGTGACAACAATATCTATGTCTCACCAGGGATATCTGTGCTTTGGGGGAAAGAAGCATCTGTGAAATAAAAACTGAAAGCAGGAGATGAAACTGAGCATTAGTTTTGGAGTCACAAAGACTAGATTTGGCAAATTTCTTTAGGTCTGTAAACTCCACTTTCCTTCTCTATAAATTGGAGGTAGTAATAATAATAGCCTGTTAAGTCAAACTTTTATAAAGCTCAATTGAGATGGTATATATAAAAATATACACTGTCTCATATATACTATTTTATATACTATTATGAAATTCAAGATGTCATATATGTATTAATGGGTAATTGCTCTAGCTATTATGTTTCTAAGGCATGTTGTAATTTTAAAACATGTCCCAAAATTCCTTAACAAAAAGGAGAGTCTAATCCTCCTTCCCTTGAATGTGGGCCAGAATTGGTGAATCATTTCTAATAAATACAATATAGTGGATGTGATACTGCTGCTTTGTGAGTTCTGAAGCTAGTAATACAAAGGAAAACTTCTGCTGATTTCTTTCTCTTGGATTTCATGATCTGGGGGAAGCCTGTGCTACCTTGTCTTAAGGATGCTCAAGGAGCCCTATGAAAAAGCCTACATGGAGAGAAACAGAGGCATCCTACTGACAACTAGCATCAATCTCTGCATTGAAAGTGAGTATTCCAGTCTCATTCAGCCTTAAGAAGATTGCAAATCTAGTTAACATCTT